>NC_052353.1:10620901-10634785 GCF_009727055.1 Benincasa hispida | reverse complement strand
GATCATCGTATTAGAAATCTGATATTTTTCTATCCTTGCAGTGATGAGAAAAGTATAACATATACAGCTAGAGGATATCAATTAGTTTGGTTGAAATTAAGCTAAAGCCTATATGGAAAGAATAAATTGCATATACAAGAAGTAATTATGGATCAAACTCTCTAATATATAGCCCTGTTATAACTTAGCTCGAGTTTCTTACCACTCCCCCTCAAGCTGAATGGTATATTGCTATCATTCAAGCTTAGCCGAAATTAAGGTCCACCAAGCGTTTTGTTCGGTATGCAAAGCCTTTGTTAATATGTCGACGACTTTGAAAGATCTAAAGCAAAGGGCTTCACTAAATCCTGTCTTGCCAATCAAATTAATTATATATAATGCATTTGAACTAACTATTTACACTATAAGGTAGAACAGGTGGCCAATCTAGCATCGCCGACAATAGAGAGTCTAAGAAAAATCTCTCTAAGCCTAAATAAGTCTTTGGAAAGTACTAAAAAGACGGACGAGTTTTGGGTTTTTTGTGGTGTGACAAGAAAACTAAATGCAAGGGTAGTTTATAAAGTGTGACAAGTAAATTAGATTTGAAAGAGTGATGGGAGGAAGAGCCGAACTTCAAATTTACCATCCCTAATTGTAGAGGACCTCGGGTCACTTATGGACAAATTTGTTGATTAATTCTGTAAATATTTGTGAGGTATCTACTTCTTAGGCCTAATTGAATGTATGGAAATCCACACAAACTCTCTAAGGAAAACCATTCATGATATTTATTCCTAAACTAACTAAGCAGTGTCACGCAAGCCTATTTACTTGGGTCCTTTTGGTAACCATTTTTTTCTTTGTATTTGTTTTTAAAAAATAAATATATGAACACTATTTTCACCTCCAAATTTCTTCCCTTGTTATCTACTTTTCACCAATGGTTTAAAAGACCAAGCCAAATTTTGAGGATCCTAGAAATCATATTACGTTAAATTGGCCAAATCTAACCTATGTATTTCCATTTCTTAGGTTTCGTTATCTTTTACTACTAGATGATCCTAGAATCCTAGCAATCGAGCCATAGCATAACTAAAACCTATTGCTACCCGAATTAATCGTGCTTTGGATGCAATTATGGACACCTAAAACATACATTGCATGGGCCAATAAACATACAAGTATTAACGATTAATGTTTCAATTCTACTCACATACTCATTCTAGATATTCAAATGGAGACCGGGAAAAAAATTAAGCTAAAAAATCCAGGAAGAATACATCAAAATCTCAAAGAATTAATAGAAAACGTCCAACAAACCTAAAAATTGACGTTTGGTTCTTCAATCTTCATTGAATATGAGTCCTGATGCCAAAGTACATAAATATAACTCAAAATACAAAGAAATCTTATGGATTTTGTCCAAGAATGGCCAAAACCGAGCTTGGAGCTCTAAAATCGGCCTAACTTTCCTTTCCCTTTTACCAAAAATGAATAAATCAAATTTATACACATTGCACAGTATCGTCGCGATGACTATGCCCCTTGTCGCACAGGCTTCGCTTTGCGCTTGTGCACATGTAGGTTGTTTTCTTTCATCAATCTCTAAAATGCTGCTGCACTTCGAGGCAACGTCACGATGCTCTCGCCTTACCCTGCATTATGCCTTCAATTGTGGCACTAGGTGCCGCTACGCCAACCTCTAAGAGCATTTTCATAATTTTCCTCATTTAAATTCTAGATGCTCTTTTTAGCTTTTAATTACTCCAAATTAACCATGAATGGCTCATAAAGATTGATTCTACCTCATAGGTGTGATAGCACAGGAAATGTGCTATCTTCATTTGGTTAAATTCGGGTTGTTTAGCTACTTAATTGGGTTAAATTGAACATTTTATAGGATTCAAGTGTACAAGTAGTCGGATCAACCGTTCAGGACAAAAGGGCACTAAAAGGATGAAGTTATGAGATAAATTAATCAAATAACGAAGGAGTGAAGACTATTGTTCTGCCAAGTGTTGCACCGCTCCCAATAAGCTTAAGTTCAATGCTAGCTCAATGCTAGAAGGCAAAATGCTCGAGTGCAGGCCAGCGTTGCAATGCCAGCCTCTAAGCTTAAGTCCCAAGACAGTGTTGCAATTCTCCGTAGATGCCCCAACGCCACAGTTGCACCGCTCCCCAATACCCTCCAATGTTCTAATACAACATAGGCAGCGTTGCAACGCCCCTGTCGAGCGTTGCAACATTACGTAGTTTGACGGACGTATAGCCCCAGCGTGCGCAATGTAGCGTTAGGCTAGCGCTGCAATGCACGCCTGACACTCGGCCATTATGTGTCATCCCAAGTACACAAATTCTTGAATGCCGCCGCTCTGTCCAGCATAGCTTTAGCTTCCTTTTTACACCAAAATTCTGCAAAAAAATCTTCCCCTTTGTCAAAATTGAATTCGAGTATGATCAGAGGCTAAAAGGTAAGAACTTAGCTTGGGTTTGTTAGTTTAGTTAGGTTTCAATTCAATTCTTGAGACTCGTGTTAAATTGTGTGAGTTTTTATTATGAATTTATGAGCATTTATCTTAAGTTTATTCTCAATATTCTTTGTGTATGGCATAATCTGACAAATTAGTTGTGCATGTTTAATTGATTTGCCTTTTATTGGTCCTAATTTGTAATTAGTTAGTAGTCGTCACCTAGAAGCAAAGAGTTAAGTTGTGTTTGTATGTATTAATTTGCGGATTCCAATTAGCAAGTATTACGTTCTATCTTAGATAAATCTCGTCAATTAATGGTTAGACGATGGAAATCAATTAATTGGCTTAGCTCTGCCCTTAATCTTAATGCCTGTTGATTGATTGATGGTTGAGGATCTCCCACTTTTCTGTTAATTAACTTGATTTTATGGACTACCAGTTAGGATTCTAATTGAGTAGGCTAAGTTTAAATTAGAATATTCTCACGCATCTTTAGAGTAGTCTGTGATATAATTGATGAGGAATGAACTAAACTATAATCACCCAAGCTAAGTATTCATTCGTTTGATAAATCATCACATTCGTTTACTTGCGCACTTTTTGTTCTTTTGCAATTTTTGTTTCAGAATTTCTCACAATAACCCCTAATCCCCCCTCCCCTTTTGGCTCTCTATTTTTCGACCTCGGTCTTACTACTTGTACTACTAATTAGTATAAGGGGTTAGCTCAGAGCATAAATTTTTTTATTTTCATTCGGAATGGGTTTACGAACGATGGTGAATCTACCAATTGGCCAAGTTGCCTAAAACCTTTGAAAACAATAAATAAACACATTAAACACAGTAACAACCTTGAATTAAGTGGAGGGAGATAGCACATTTTTGGTGCTATCAAAACACCCCCAAGTTAATTCTTGATCTTCTTCGAGGAAGGCAGAATCGCACATTCATACAAAAATATGCTTGCTCAATCAAGAGGGTCGTTACTCTAGTCTAAACAGTCTTCTATGATAAGATTTACAACAAAAAATGAAAGCCATGGACCTCAAAATGGAGTGGATGTACTTCAATTAAGTCTGGGAACTTGTAGATCAGTAGGATGGTGTAAAACCTATTGGTTGTAAATGGATCTAGAAAAGGAAACGAAACCAAGCTGGTAAGGTACATATTTTAAGGCTCGACTAGTGGGAAAGGGTTATACCTAGAGAAAATAGGTGGATTATGAAGAAACTATTGGGTTAAAATCCCAAGCCGCAATGGAAAAAAATTTAGATCATTTTCATATTTTAATAATAAATTAATAAAGGAAATAAAATCTAGAAACCCTTACGATCGTTGACGACTCTGGAAGGCTTCACAAACTTTCTGGATCTACAGTCTTGATTCCTCTTCTGGAAATCATGTGAACACCACAAAAATGGTTTCACCACTATTTTCTTTGGGCTAGTGAGATAGAAGGAGGTGGGATCATTTGAGGAAATTTTCTAGATAGAAAAATCTCAGAAGACCAAAAGCAGGAAAAAAACTAATTCTATGATGCACAAAGAACTGAGAGAGTGGAGAAAGTTAGGGATAAGATCTCTCTCCCAATCCCATATAACTCCCCTAAGAGTTTTGTGTAATTAATTTATTTAAATTCATTATTTGTTTAATTAATAAAAAAATAAATTTATTTATTTATTTAAAAAACAAGATTTTTTTTTCATAAATTAGATAAAAATTTAATATGTTAAAATAAATCAAATATTTATTAATTAATCAAATTAATTAATAGTAATTAAATATCTCATATTTAATTCAATGTACATTAAAATCATATTCTAATACATCCCAAATTTAATTTAACCTATAGTTTTAGTTCAATTAATTTAATTAAATCAAATTTAATAAATTTAATATAATTAAATAATTAATTAATCATTAAGTTAAATATCACAAATTTAATTTAACCTTATAACTGAATCACATTCAATTATTCTTCTCTCATATTACCTATAATTTTAATGTGCGTGTAATGTGCATTAATTTCAAGCTATAGTTTTAATATGAATTCTATTCATATTAAATTCAATATTTGAACTGTTTCAAATATTTAATTCTACCATAAGTTAATTTTTTAATCAAATTCAAAATAAATTTATATTATAAAGTTGAGTTAAAATATAAACTTTATATTATATTTCAAATTACTTTAATTACCTTAATACCTTTTATGAGCTACCAGTAGGACCTAATATACCTAGTGATCAGAAAATCTCACAATATGAGATTAATTGGAACTCATTAACCAAGTGAATTATTATTCGTTAATAGTGGGTATATTTCACTATAGGCCCACAGTTGTACTCCTCTTACTGCAGATATATTATTGTGTCTACAAATATTAACCAATAACAACAAGTTAATCTTTCACGAGTGTTCATAACACCAGTTAGGTCAAATTACTAGGTTTACCTATACATCCTTAGTACCAGTGCTCTTCTAATGAACATCCTGTTTGTGGTCCAACCATCAAATAGAAACCTCTCTCAGGCCAGTGAGAGAGTAGGGCCATCTGTTCAAGTCTCGAAGACACCACTTAAAGGAATACTTATCTACTTATCCTAAAGTCAGGAAGAAGTGAATTCCATCTGTTATGTTGGACATCCATGTAGAGTAATTTTTGCCAGTAAATTTTTCAATTTTATGCAGTGGAATTATTAAGGAAGACATTACTGAAAATAAAAAACAAACATTGATCATATTAGATATCTTTACTTAACCCATCACACAAGCAAACAATTGCAAACTATTCAATAGATTTAGCAAAATCAAGCAATCATAGAACCCTAATAAATTACTGATTTAGTTTTTGTAATGATGCTTCAGGTGTTTAAGCAACGGCCACCGAAGATTGATCAGTCACTTCTCCTCTGAAATGAGACAACTCTCAACTAATTCTAATACCAAAATACCTCATATTCCTATAAACATTAGACACCGTTGTTCGGTCAAGGATTCGTTAACTCTTAACTCATCCCTATAAATGTAACCCTCCTACTTTTAGATCCTAGACATATGTACCAACAGGCTACAGTTAGGAAAGAAAACAATTGGTAATTAACCTAAGTGACCCTATCCTTTTCAAGAGTTCACTGTGATTCGAATCCTATGATCTCTCGTAGGGATGGTTGCCCTAGGACAACATGCAAGCAGATCATGGGAATCTCACAGTGTGACCGAAGGATGGAGACTGAAGGATACATTGATACGCGTCTCGCTCCTACTTACTATAGATATTTTCCCCATTCACTTTGTTATTGACTCATGTAAACACTTTCTAAAGGGAGGTCATGCCCAAGGGGACATGAAGTTGTGAACATGCAGGAACGTAGGGGCAAAACTTCATATAAATATCTCATTTGTACTTTTTCTCCCACTAAAGTGTATTATCGTATTTTTGAGTTATTTAACTTAGATAAATCTGGCTAATTCAATCTTTCTAAGCTTATGCCTATTATAACTCTTATAAAAAGGTCTTTACACTATTTTCTAGGTGAATTAAACCCTTTTAATTAACTTAATGACATTTTATGCTAACACTAAACTATGACTAATTCAATTCAAGTTTCAAGTTATTTCCCATATAGGAGGTGTTCCATAAACCGTTATCTTAAATACCTCCGGCCTGGACATAACTTAACGGGTAGAGTTCCCTTATAATCATAGTAATGTTTTTCCTACTTAGTTCATTAAAGATATTTTAAAACTAAGAAAGAAGTAATTCTAAATCCTATTAGAATTAAATGATCTTAGGTCTAATTAATTTTAAATAATTTAAAATTAATTAATTTATCCAATGATCCTATGTTTGCATGCAATTCTTGATTCTAGATTAACGATTTCTAATAATTGATTTAAAAAAAAAAAAATTCAAATTTTAATTATTAGTCCTACAATCATGCTCTCTACTATTTAATTTAATTAGTAATCATATTCTAATTAATTAAATAATTAAACAATAAAAAATGCGTTGGATGAATATAATATAACAATTATATTATTACTATGGATATGTCATGATCAATGAATGTAATTTTCATATTTAATTAACATAACTCCTTATATTAAGCTAAACATGAAAATCATACACACATGCTGTAGAAAATTGCATTAAATACAACTGTTTATATTTAACCAATGTTATTACATGCTTTATGCTTTATTAATTTCATCAAATTAACATAGCCATTATATCAAATAAATCATGAAATTGAATAATCATGCATTATCTCATACATTATAACTATTATAATATATAAAAATACATGAGCATGCTTAACCTAAGGTGTGATTATATCTAAATGACATCAAAAAAGCATTTAAATAGCATATGAACCGGGTAATTGGCCCCTAGCATAAAAAAAGGAATAAAATTACATTAATTTTACAAATTTTATCCTAAAAAATCTTCAAACGCTCTAGAACTAGACCAAAACTGCTCGAACCGGCCAAAAATCACATGAACTGGGCCAAAACTGCTCGCACCAACCGAAAACTGCACAAATCGGTTAAAAACTAGGTCAATGAACCAGTCAAACCAATCAACAAACTTCTTAACTAGTCAACAATTTGCACTCCAAATGCCAAACTGACCAGACCGCTGAACTACGGCTGACGTCAGCATCTTCTGTGTTACCGTGATGCTTGCGTCAGCCACATTGTTTTCAATTTTCTTTCAAATTTCAACCTATGTACCTCTGTTTTCCACTATTTCTAGCCAAATTTGGTCTCGATTTTCATCGATCTTTATAAAAAAATGACCTAATTTAGACCTGGACATACAGAAGACTTAATTGCCTAAAATGCATCCCTTGCATGAATGAAACATATAAAAAAAAATTGTAAACTCTAGGGCCAATTAACTAAATTAGTTCACAATGAAATCCAACATTGATAATGCAGATCCCACATTAAATAAAAAATAATAATAATAATAATTGTTAATTAAAATTTTAAGATGACTCTGATACCAATTGCTGGATTAAAATCCGAAGCGCAGCGAAAAAAATTTAGACCATTTTCAGATTTTAATAACAAATTAACAAATGAAATAAAATCTAGAAACCATCATTGACAACACTAGAGGGCTTCACGAAGTTTTGGATGTATGAACTTGATTCCTCTATTGCTAATCAAGTGAAACCACAACCAAAATGGTTTCACTAGTATTCATCCTTGGGGGTAATGAGTAGGAAGAAGCTAGGATTCTAGAGAAAAATTCAAAGAACAAAGAGCTAAAAAAAAAAAAAAAACTAGATGCACCGAGAATTGAGAGAGATGAGAAAGTTAGGGAGAAGATCTCTCTCCCACTCCCCACATTGGAAGTTTGTTATAACTAATTTATTTAATAAATTAAATCAAAATTTAATTTATTAAAATAAATAAAATAATTATTAATTAATTGAATAATTAATAATAATTAAATATCTCATATTTAATTCAATGTGCATTAGAATCATATTCTAATTCATCCCCTTTTCATAACCTATAGTTTTAATTCAATTAATCTAATTAAATTTAAATAATTAATTAAATCTCCAATTAATTAATCATTAAATTAAATACCACATGTTTAATTTAACCTTATAATTGAATTATATTCAGTTATTTTTTCTCATATTACCTATAATTTTCATGTTCATCTAATGCACAATAATTTTAAACTACAGTTTTAATATTATGTCTATTCATATTAAATTTAATATTTGAACTCATTCGAATATTTAATTCTCCCATAAATTAATTTTTGAATCAAATTTAAAATAAATTTATATTATAAAATTTATTTAAAATAGAAACTTTATATTAGAATGTATCACCATACATTATATTCTTTCCCTTAGTAAATTTGAACATCTCAAATTACTTTAATTACCTCAATACAAGTGAGACCTAATAGACCTACAGATTAGAAGCTTCAACGATATGAGATTAATTGACTAAACTCATTAACCAAGTTAATCAATATTCATTAGCTATGGGTACTGTCACACCCCCTCCCAGACTACCCTTTTAATCTGGATGAGGATATGACCGTGGTAGTTATTAACCCTACTGCCAGTACCCACCACCAAAGCCTTCTATTCTAAATACCAACCTGTTCAACACATTAGTAGTATACGCATACAACAAGCCTCTCTTAAGGTTCTACAAAGATACATAAACACATGCATACAGGCATGACTTAACATCTACGGAAAAATATTCACAAATGGCCCAAAACATTCCTATAAAAGCCGTAGTACCTCTCAAAACATGTGTACATAAACAAGCCATCAACCTAAGTTCTTTTGAACAAGCGAGCTTTTCAGTGGCAAGCAGCAGCAGGATCAACCTTGAGGAATCTGATCGCTACCTGAAAAAAAAATTTGAAAACGTGAGCTAGAAACCCATTGAATGACTTAATAAAAACATAAATCTCATGCTTAAACTTAAAGCTCGAAAACATAATACTAGAACTAAAATGTACCAAGAAACCGTGTATACAAAACCTTTAAAACCATCATTAAACATCATTATTCCTTAATTGAGAACGAGCATACATCGCTCTAGCTCCCAATGTCTGTTACCGGCCAAGAGACCCATACTTCGGCCTCCCCTTTGCTGGTATATAGGCTAGGACACCCATACTTCGACCTTCCTTTATCCTTAGTTGAGAGTAAACTACTTGATCTAACCCTCAACATCAACCCTAGTCGGGGAGAACCCTTTTGCTCAATCCCTCAACGTCAACCTTAGTCGAGGAGAACCCTTTTGCTCAATCCCTCAACGTCAACCTTAGTCGAGGAGAACCCTTTTGCTCAATCCCTCAACGTCAACCTTAGTTCTTAGCCTCATTGGAGATAATTTTAAATAGGAGATATGAGATTTAACTTATATAATCTCAAAAGAATCGTGTGAAAAAGTAAAGTGTGAGTGAGGTTTAGAGTTAAAGAGAAAAATACTCCAAGTAAGTGCTCCAAAATTTCTTCTTTAATTTAAAAGGGAAAGCTTCTACTATCAAATCAATAAAGATAATAAGGAATAATTAGATCACAGTCAAGGTAAGTAGTTTATTCTTCACCCTCCTCTTTAAATGTTCTAGTGGTAAGTGTACCTTTATTATAATTATATTATGTTTATTGTTATATTACATTACAATGTTTTATAACACGTTCTTCTCTAACAAGGAGACCCCATAGATATATTTTTGTTTCACGATTACGTTAATAATTAAGTTTAAGTTAGGTGTAAGTTATCATACAAGTTATCTTATGTTTATCCTTAATGTTGATCGCTTGATGCGACTCTGGCCCTGACTTGACTGTATGACACCGCAATCACAGATGGTTAGATTCCGCTGAAGTTTCTCAATCTTCCTATCGGGGCGGAGAAATTTATGCTTTTCCAGTGCTGGCAGTGCATATATGGTTTGCACCCCTCTAAGGCCTATCTTTATGTTATGTTGTTACGGGAGACATAGACAGGGTAATATGGATATGCACCCACTTTCTATGATATCCCCATATATTACGTTTAATCTGCTAAAATTGTTGATATATTGGATGCGACAATCTGGCCGCTAACTGAACTAATCATGACTGACCCGCTAAATCGAGTTCGATGGGTTTAGTGTTTCACTGTTAGGTCCTCTGTTCTTCATGGGCGAAGAGTATTTATGTTGGAAGCAATAAACCGAAATCACACCACATGTTATTATACGTTTTTGGTCCAAAACCATAATGTTTTTTCAATGGCATGTTTTCTTGTGATTGGTGCATTTTGGTCACTATCTCCCTAAAACGTGAAACTATTAATGGGTTATATTATATAATCATCCTTCTAATTCTTCGACTTTGTAGGTAAGGACACAGTGTAGATGGGCCAGATATTGGACGTCGCTTAAAATGGCCAAACCACATTCAAACTACTAATCATAGGCATATGCATTGTCCACCACGCTACTATTTTTATGGATCCTGGTGTTTTGATAAGCAAACTTTTTATATAGTTTTTTCTATCTAATGAATAAAAATTTTAGATATGGTCCTTTTGAAATTTTCCCACCCCAGAACGTTCATGATCACTGCCAGAAAAGCAAGTATGCAATGTCGTAGCGGCCGTAATCATAATGTGTAAAGGATTCAGACGTTACCAAATGAGGATTTCGCTCGGATGATAATTCTTGCTAATTTTTTTTTAACTAATTCTCGCTCAAGAAAGGAATCCTCGCTGGAAGAACGTTGGGCTGAATCTCATTGGTGCAGGAAGCAAAGCTTGCTAGAAAGGTAAGTCTCGCTAGGTTAAGTTGCCAGGAAAAAGCTTGATTCTCACCATGACGAGAAATTTTCCCTCATGAGGTAAATCTCGCTCATGAGGGAAGGGTCTCACTCATGAGATCTCCCTCATATATATCTCGCTCATGAGGAGGATCTCGCTAGTAAAAGTGTCGTTGATGAGAAAGTCTATTTGAGGTATTTTCTATGAATTCTAAGTAGTTTTAACTGGGAATTATGTTCCTTCAGGCCGAAGAAGAGCTACGAGAGCGTGTAATACCCGTTAAGAGGCCAAGAGCTGTGAGGGGACTAGTGATCAGAATTGATGTTTTAATAACGATTTAGAAAACCATGATTTCCTTGAAAGTTATTTCTCATGCTAAGTGTTTAGAACTATGATTATCTTTTGCAAATATTCCTCATCTAAGTGTCTTAAATGAAAGTATCAAGAAACAAGTATTTGTAGAAAACTGTTTACAGGCTACAGTAACAGCATTGTTTCTCACCAATGAATTGATAAATCTAATTTAAATATGTTTTGATCCAATTTGTCCAAAAATAACTTCAATATGTTTTAAGTAACTCCATTTTATGATGAACTAAATATGATGGATGAACTAAGTATATTGATTTGAGTTCACTTAAAGCCTTAGTGCTTCTAAGTCTAAATATTCATAGAGCTAGTTTTACTTAAAAAATGCGATACCGAAGGATTATTTGAGAAGGTATCCGCTCCAACCAGAATTCCACACATGAAGGGAAATTTGAGAAGAGTATCTGACGCATATCATGGTACCAGTAAGAGAAATTCGAGAGGTACGGACAAACCTTGATAACCGAAGTACATTCCGAGAAGGTATCGTAGCAGCTGCGATACTAGAAAGGATGTTTGAGAATGGTAAAATCTGACAGAAGTACTACAGGAACTGAAGCAGGTACAATGAGAAGGTATCCACTCAAAGTACAAGTACAATGAACAGGACTATCTACAGGACAATGAGAATGTATCCTACGTCTAGGTACATAATGTACGACATACTAGCTATGTTCTAAGTAACCAACAGTGCACGTAAGAAATACAAGGGGTTCTCCCTGACTAAGGTTGACGTTGAGCAGGTTATAGGAAAACTAACATAAGTTTCACTCTCAGACTATAGGAATAAGACAAGTACGTACATAACTCTCTCCAAAGGCTTAGCAGGAGTAATAGTTTTGAAATTCTAAATGCTTATGAATGTTTATCAACGCATGATGTTTACTAATGTATAGTTTTTCAAACAATATGGGCATTTTTCGCATGTTAAACATCGCATAACTATGTAGTATTATTATCAAAAGCCTAAGTTTCACTAGTTTTTAAATTACCAATTACTTTCACAAAGGTATGAAGCATGCGTTAGGTTAAAAGCTAAGGTGTAATGAAGCTTGAATCGTACTATGCTAGTGAAATATTTGCACTGTATTGGGCGCTCATCCTAGTAACTGACAGGCCGTTTTATACCCTACCAATCACTTACATGTTTGTGTAACAATAAACAAGGGTTGAAGAGGAGCCATCACGTATAATCTTAGTTCTTTTTGAACGAAGTTTTTCTCGAGTTTATTGAGTCACAGCATAGTGAGGAATACACACCTTTATCCTTAATAATAGTCTTTTTGGCTGAGAATCTGATCAGCCCATGAAAAAAAATTTGAAAACGTGAGCTTATACGAGAAATCCCAGGTACTGATGATTAATACTTGTTGTACCATGCTTCCACTTAAAGCGGTAACAGGATGGGGGCTGGAAACATAATGTATCTAGGTGTGTGCACTATTCAGGAGAATCCCGGTGTTACACCTTTAAAACCATCATAAACATCATTTATTTCCTTAATTGAGCAAAACTGTAAGAAAGCCAATCCCAGTTATACATTTGCACTTCTTACAATTACTAAAGCTATTTTTTATTTTGTAAGAACTTGTTAGAAGAAGACGCTTCCAGCAATTTATAGAAAATTTGTACTTGATTACTCACCGAGTGCCAAGAGGTTAAAAACCAGTTGGTCATACTCATCGGCCAAGTTATCTCCTTCCCTTTGCTGGTATTAGGAGAATACTAGAATTAGACCACCCATAAAATTCCATCACTTTAATAAACCAAATATTCTTAACAAGTAATTATCCTTTAAGATTATAAAATGTCATAGAGAATTTTTTCAACCTGAAGAAAAATCTAGTTTAAATCCTTTAGTTTTTTAAATGGAGAAAGTAAAAATAAACATTATTATCTTGTAAATTACTTGACTAATCGAATTCGCAACTATTACAAACGTAAACACCATATTGATAATTAAACGGATAAAGGAGATACAAATATAATACTAACCTTCTTGATAAATTCTAAATACATGTTATGTCAAGGTTAATACAAGGACCATATACAAAAAATACACGAATCAACTTTATAATAATAATAAGTTAACAGATAAATAGGAAGAAACTTTAACTCAAATTTTAAGATTTGCCTCAAAGTTTAAGTAAATAATTCCCGATTCAAACGTCACATACCTTTAAAAAGTTAACAGATGAAGAAGAGAAGAAGACTTCAACAACTTTATGTGCTCAATACCCTCAAGAAAATAAAAAACAACTTAAAAGATACAAAACAGAAAACTAATAATAAAGAAAAAAAAATGAGCGAGTAAATATAAAAGTGAAGTGAGAGAAACCATCCCTTTAAAAAAAAGATATAATATAAATTATGAGACGATTAAACACTAATCACCAAAAAAAAAGATAAACTATAAAACAAGGTAACATGAATTATTAAAACCCATAAAATAACAAAGAAAAAAAGTGAACAAAAAGTATGAAAGGATAGAATTTAGATTTCATATTAAACCACATTAAAATAAAAGAAGATAATAAACATAAAAAAGAGAGCAAAACGAAGAAAGAGATAAATATAAAGATAAACATAATACCATTCCGTAACAAATTTTATATCATAATTAAACCTATTAATACCTTAACCTCAGTATCTACGGCACTACACAAGGTAAAGGCTAAATCTAAGTTCAATAATTGAAATAAGAGCATTAAAGAAATAGTTTCAAATTATAAGCAATATAAACTCTTTAGGATGCTCTTCCC
>NC_052353.1:10605545-10620876 GCF_009727055.1 Benincasa hispida | reverse complement strand
CTACCTTCAGTATCCCTTTTCATTATGTTTAGAAATACCAACGTCTGTACTTTGACAATCTTAGGTATTTAAAACATAATACATCAAGCTTCATTCAACCTTAGCTTTAACCCTAACGCATGCTTCATACTTTGTGAAATAAGTTGGCTTAAAACACACTGAACCAGCTTGTAAAAACCAGTAGCATGTGTTAGACATGGAAAACATACTTGAAAAACCCAGACACTAGTAAACATCATGAAAATGAAGTTACTAAAACATGCTGAAAGTATTTGGACAAGATAACATATTTAAATCATGTTAATTTCCATGGAAAACATTCTTTACTTAGCATGAGAAATAGCTTCAAACATATGTTGCTTGAACTTCATTTGAACACTTAGCATGAGAAATATCTTCTAAGAAATCATAGTTTCTAAATCATTAAAACATTAAAGAATCACATAGTCACTCACAGCTCGTTGACCTCTTAACGGGTTATACGCCTCTCCTAGCGCTTCTTGGCCTGATAGGACATAATTCCCGATTAACTACTTAGAATTCTTAGCAAAATACCTCAAATAGTTCATTTCCTAATGGAACTTTCATTATCAAAGACAGTTTTACTAGCGAGATTGTAAACCCCGAACTTAGGTTCCTTAGATAAGCATGTTTAGCCAAAGGGATATTATATTACATATTTATTAAGTAGAAATTCATGTTGTTTCCGATCCAATCACTAATCTAAGTCCCTTTCGGGCTAATCAGAGGGTGTGGCCCCTTGTTCAAAACCTGGATTCAGTATTTAAGAGAACAACCTCTCTACTATCCCTAAATCGGGTAGGTATGAGTTCCGTCTAGCACCTTATGTCCCCAGCTATCTACCCGGTCTTACCCCTGAAATGGGAAGCTTATTCAGTAGGCGTTTTTCAGCCAACCCTTACCTACATAAATCTATGGATAATTTCGAAAAAACAGGAGTTCATAGTTAGCTGAGGATGAAGGTTGAGTTTTTTAGATCATCGATTTGAAAAAGTTAGTCTTAAACAATAAACAATGTTATAAAGTAAGAGTGACTTATTTCTTGGTCCGATCTTATACAAACTCATTGCATAGGATGCTCCCGCTCCTCATGTCACAACATAAACAAATCAGGATCACTTCATTTGTAGAACATTACAACAAATTGAAATAACTACAGAGTGGTACCCAACCTTATTCGTATACTATAGACCATTTTGGCTATTAACTGAACTTGATCCATTCTTATGTCTCCACATAAAGTTCAAATATGCGTATAATAGCCATTGATCTTTAGTTTATTGGATTTCGTCTTTACAAGTGGAATTTACATATACAATAACATTTTATTAAATAAACGTCAATAACATCTTTATTGATAACAGAATATGTTTAACATTACAAACTACGAGTTTCAGGACATATAGCCCAACATGGTCAATATTATATGTAAGTAACCCCACTGGATTTTAGTCCAAGTGGGTGTTTGTTGGGTTTTATGTCCTAAAACTCGTGATTTGTAAACAAACAAATTCTATTTAATATAAAGTTTTTATTGAGGTTTAATTACTAAAGATGTTATTGAATATGTGAATTACATTTAAGAACCCTAAATCTAATGAAATGAACTATTTGAGGTATTTTGCTAAGAATTCTAAGTAGTTAACTGGGAATTATGTCCTTTCAGGCCAAGAAGCGCTAGGAGAGGCGTATAATCTGTTAAGAGGCCAATGAGCTATGAGTGACTATGTAATGCTTTAATGTTTTAATGATTTAGAAACTATGATTTCATAGAAGATATTTCTCATGCTAAGTGTTCAAATAAAGTGCCAAGCAACATATGTATGAAGCTATTTCTCATGCTAAGTAATGCATGTTTTCCACGGAAATTGACACGATTTAAATATGTTATCTTGTTCAAATACTTTCAACATGTTTTAGTAACTCCATTTTCATGATGTTTACTAGTGTATGGGTTTTCCAAGTATGTTTTCCATGTCTAACGCATGCTAATAGTTTTTACAAGCTGGTTGAGTGTGTTTTAAGCCAATTTATTTTATAAAGTATGAAGCATGCGTTAGGGTTAAAGCTAAGGTTGAATGAAGCTTGATGTATTATGTTTTAAATACCTAAGATTGTCAAAGTACAGACGTTGGTATTTCTAAACATAATGAAAAGGGATACTGAAGGTAGCTAAGGCATCCTAAAGAGTTTGTATGCTATATTTGAAAACTATTCTTTTAATGCTCTTCAAGAACTTGATAGCTTAAGTGAGCCGGATACTGAGGTTAAGGAAGGTATCTGAATAAATGTACCGAAGGTGTTGACGGTACATAGAAAACACCACATGCACGTTGGTAATATGACGTTGAGGGATTGAGCAAAAGGGTTCTCCCCGACTAAGGTTGATGTTGTGGGTTAAATCTAGTAGTTCACTCTCAACTAAGGATAAAGAGAGGTCGAAGTATGGGTCTCCTAGGCTATATACCAGCAAAAGAGAGGCCGAAGTATGGGTCTCTTGGCCGGTAACAGACGTTGGGAGCTAGAGCGATGTATGCCCGTTCTCAACTAAGGAATAATAATGTTTAATGATGGTTTTAAAGGTTTTGTATACACGGTTGCTTTACCATTTTAGTTCCAGTATTATGTTTTCGAGCTTTCAGTTTAAGCATGAGATTTATGTTTTTATTAAGTCATTCACTAGGTTTCTAGCTCACGTTTTCAAATGTTTTTTTTTTCAGGTAGCAGTCAGATTCCTCAAGGTTGATCCTGTTGCTACTTGCCACTGAAAAGCCCGGCTTGTTCAGAAGAATTTAGGTTGATGGCTTGTTTATGTACACATTTTTTGAGAGGGACTAGGGCTTTGATAGGAATGTTTTGGGCCATTTGTGAATATTTTTTCGTAGATGTTAAGTCATGTCTATATGCATGTGTTTATGTATCTTTGTAGAACCTTAAGAGAGGCTTGCTGTATGCATATACTACTAATGTATTGAACATGTTGGTATTTAGAATACAAGGCTTTGGTGGTGGGTACTGGCAGTAGGGTTAGTAACTACCACGGTCATATCCTCATCCAGATTAAAAGGGTAATCTAGGAGGAGGTGTGACAGGTAAGATTTGATCCACCTTTAAATTTAAAAGCTCATAACCTTCGTGCTCCTTTTTCTAGTAGGTTGGTTGTTGCTAAGGAAGTTAAGCACATGGAGGAGGTGAAATCTGTCCCGCCTTCAAGTGGCAAAAGCCCTATTGTAAAGGGCAAGAAAGTTTGGGTGGAAGTATTTTAGCAGAAGGAAAAGAAGCTAGAGGAAGAGGTTAAACAAGATGTAATACTGTCAGATAATCTTTTTGTTAAGCAGGACGACCCATGTATGTTTTATGTTCTCTATCTGATAGGCACCAAAAAAATGAGCAAGCCATACTAGATTAAGGGTATGCAATAAACATAATTCCTGCTCCTGTGTTTTCTGACTTTTAGTCCCACATCTTGCACCTTACTAATATTTTGATGCAATTAGCTGACCATTCTCTTGTTAGGCCAGTTGGTTTGGTCAAACATATGCTTATTAAAGTCAATGACCTAACTTTCCCTTCTTATTTCTATGTGATTAATATGAATGTTGATTCTTCTTCTTCAAAGTAATCTTTGTTGTTAGGTGGATCCTTCTTAAAGACTACTAGGGCAATTATTCATGTTGATCAAGGGTCCTAACTTTGAGGCACGAATATAAAATTGAAAAAAAAAATTTATAATTGTTTCTCCCATTATTGATAACCCTATTTTTTCTAATACTTATATTTTTCAGGACAATATTCAACCTCCTAATTTGGGGCTGAGAGATGAAAATTTGGCGGCCTATAGTGATTATGGTTGATGAAGTGGAGTCGGGTCAAGCATATCAACCTTAAACAATTACGCTACCTAGAGGTAGCCAGGATTTATATTTTTATTGCTTTCTTAGCTTAGGTTTCCTTTAGGCGTTTTTATTTTTCTTGAGCTTAATTCTTTCAATTTTTCTTGATTTGTAGATTTTTTTTTACCATAAGAAGATGAAGAGAAATAATTTTTGATGCGCTAGATATTCCGTCATCCAGTGTGCCAAATTTAATGGAAGTTTTATGTTTCCCTTTTATTTTGTCCATGCTTTTCTTTTCTTATAACATTGGGGACAACTATAGATTTTCATTTGGGGGTGGGGTATGTCTGTGTTCTGGCTGGAAGAGCATCTGAGCTTGACTGTATGTGTGCTTATATGTATGTTTGCTCAAGTTAAGTGGTTCGTTATGATGACTAGTCTATGACACATTCCTTTGTGATTTTCATTTGTATGACAAGATGATTGACATGAGTAATAATTGTTTTTAACCCTTTTTAAATTTGTTTTTCTTAGTTCTTGTCTTCCTACACTAGGTCTTGCATGCTTAAAACCGTATCCTTTAACCTCGTAGCTCTTAGTTTGAGCCATATAGATCACTTCCTCCATTTCTTCATGAAGGAATGTTGTGATGATCGATGCCCATCTATTCAAGAAATATATCAAAGTGAACAACAATAGATAACAATAATTAAACAGATGAACGTCTCACCATTAGAGAGAAATGTAGGATTGTATGCCAACATTAAAGGGGGTGAATAAAGTTGTTTCAACAATTAAAAATTTTCCAAGAAATTTAAATGAAACAAATTCAATCTAAAATAATTTATATTGATGAAATAATTAGAAATAAAAATAAGTAAATTGCATAAATTAAAGAGTAGAGAGAAAGAAAATGACACCAGTAATTTTTATAGTGGATCGAAATCCCTACTCCACTCCCCAGGACGTCTTTTTAGGTATTTGACTATAGGAATTCTCTTACGAGTGAGAACAAAACCAATTTACAACTCTTTTTATGAGTTCAAGAGTGAAACCACTACCGATCTTTTTTCAGGTTGAGGATCCGACCTATTTTGATATTTTTCAACGGGTTCAAGATCAAACCACTACAAATCCTTTTATGAGTTAAGGACTAAACCATTATACTGAACCTAAGGTGCACTTACTCCTTACTACAAAACCTAATAAAGAAATGATGAAATTGACATCCTACAAAAATAAAACTTTCACAAGACTAGATACAAAATTTTGAAGCACTCAAATATAATATATCTCTCAAAATAAGCTTTCTCTCAAAAATAAATTTAAGAAAATGAAGTTTTGAATAATAACCAACAATGGAGGATTGAAGAGAGAATTTCAAAATGATTGAGAAATGAGAGATGGTGTTTATAGAGACAAGAGAACTAAATTTAAATAATAACATTAATAATAAAAAAAAATAATAATAATGAAAGTGCCAACCACACTTTGATTTTTTTAAAAAGTTTTTTCAAAGACAAGTTGACCAATTGTCAAATTGTTTGTTTATTCTTTTTTAATTTTCTTTTAAACTTCTCATTCCTTTTAAAATTCAATTCTTTTAATTTATTTTAATGTGAATAATTAATATTTGGATAGTGCAACGTGTCACGCTCGAGTCCTCCAATTTGATTTGATCATTCCGCCATGTATGTATTATCTCTTCAGCCCATATTATCATTGGAGGAACCTGTGAAGGCCCTGAGTAAACACGAGATTCGGTCCTACTTTGCTTGATACTTAGCTTCCATTGTGGATTCTGCAATACAACTTTACTTGATGATTTTCCACACAACTGCTACTCCATTCAGAGTGAACACTGACACGAAGTTGATTTCCTAGAATCAATATTGGTTTGGAAGTCAGAATCAATGTATCTAGTAAGGATTAGATCCTCAGCACTATACACGAGCATATAACTTCTTGTTCTCCAAAGATACTTGAGAATGTTCTTAACGGCAGTCCGATGATCATATCTAGGATTGAACTGAAATCTGCTGACTATTCCAACGGCATAGCATATATCGGGATGAGTACATAATATTGCATACATTAAACTCCCTACTGCTGATGCATATGGAATTCGTTTCATATCCTCAACCTCTTCAGGTGTCTTAGGACTTTGTTCTTTAGAGAGGTGAATTCCATGTCTGAAAGGCAACGTTCCTTTCTTGGAATTTTACATTTTATACCTAGACAACATCTTGTGTATATAAGATGCTTGAGATAGTGCTAATGTCATGTTCTTGTGATTCCCAACTATTTGGATCCTAAGAACATACTGTGTTTCTCCCAAATCTTTCTTTTGAAATTGCGCAGCCAGCCATCTGTTAACGTCGGCTAGAATTCTACTTCATTCATAATGAGTAGAATATCATCAACCTATAACACTTGAAAAATGACAATTTTGTTAATGATTTTTTTGTAAACACAAGGTTCGTCAATATTTTGTTCAAAGCCAAAAGATTTGATCGCAGTGTCAAATCTCATATTCTAGGATCTAGATGCTTGTTTTAACCCATAAATGGATCGATTAGGTTTGCAAACCTTTTTCTCTTGACCCTGTTCAATAAACCATTCTTGTTGAGACATATAGATACTCTCTTCAAGATAGGCATTCAGAAAGGTTGTTTTGACATTCATGTGCCATATTTCATAATGATAAAATGTAGTTATAGACAAGAGTATTCTAATTGACTTTATCATGGCAACTGGAGAGAATGTTTCTTTATAGTCTACCCCCTCTCTTTGGGTAAACCCTTTTCCCACAAGTTTTGCTTTGTAGTTCTATGCCTTACTAGGTTGGTCTCGTTTTCTCATGTAGATCCATTTGCAACCGGTGGATTTTACCCCTTTACGTTGATCTACAAGATCCCAGATAAAATTGGAACACATAGTTCCATTTCAAGGTCCATAACATTAATCCATTGGTCTTTATCCACATCATGCATTGCTTGTTTGAAAGTCAATGGATTTTCTAAGCCATCATCTGCTATGATGACTTGAGTTTCAGTTAAATCCATGTACCGGTTAGGCTAATGCACAACCCTCCCACTACGACGAGGCATTTGTCGATAACTCTTGTTGATGGACCTGCTCCGTCAACAACTCTTGTTGATGCATTTGTCGTTTCTCTAGACATTTCTTCTATTACTAGCTTACTGCAAGGTTGATGATTCTTCATGTGGTCTTCCTCCAGGAAAGTTGTATTTGTCGATACAAATACCTTGTCTTCTTGAGGATCGTAAAAGAAACGACATTCCAACTATTTAGGATTTTCACCAATACATGTGCTGGGCAACCCCAAATTCTGAAGTAACGTAAATTTTCTTTACATCATCTCCAAAGCTCGTAAGGTATTTCAGAAACACTTTTCAAGGAAACCATGTTCAAAATATACACTGCAGTTTCGACTACGTGTCCCTAGAAAGAATTTGGTAACTGAACATAATTCATCATGGAACGAACCATGTCCAACAAGGTTCTGTTTCTCTTTTTTGCCACACCGTTTTGTTGAAGTATTCCATGTTCTATCAAATAGTTCTTGAATTTTATGTCCATATATCAACTCGATATGATCGAAGTATTTTTTATTCTTTTTACCTAATTGGTTCTCAACCTCGGCCTTATATTCTTTGAACTTTTCAAATTTTTCAGACTTTTGGTGAATCAGGTAAATATGCCCATACCTGGAATAGTCATCAACGAAACTGATGAAATATTTATACCTTCATGTAGCTCTAACATTCATAGGCCTAGAAAGGTCTGAATGTACTAGCTCAAAGGGTTCTTTGGTTCTATGATCTTTTCCAGAAAAAGTTTTTTTTACTCATTTTACCCTCAAGACAGGATTCATAAGGTGGTAATGAACTATTTTCCAACTTATTTAGATGACCGTTCTTAACCAGTCTCTCAATCTTGTTGAGATTTATGTGACCCAGTCTCAAGTTCAAAAGACAATTGAAGGATCTCATACCAAGAGTTCCATGAGCGTGTTCAGATTGCTCTAATCTCACCGTAACCGAAATACAAATTATATACATTCAACCCATATAGTTATGCAAATAAATCTAATTAACGGCATGCTCAGAACAAGATAATTAACAGGAAAAGGGTTCCATAACAGTTGAGGACTATCTTCGAACTTCAGAACCCCAACATAGCGGATCCCTTCAACAGATCTACCAACGCCCGCGCGGGAATGTCGACTACAGCAGCATGATCAACGCGAACACGAACACCGTAACGGGGATGACACCACCACTAATGAGCCCCGGGTATTATCGGAGTGAAAACCCAAAGGGTAGGCTTTGGTGAATTTGGTAGAGGACGGAGGAAAAACGAGTTGTTTAGGCGATAAACAAGTGGGAGAGAAAACAATGCTATCATATAGTAGAAGTGCTTATCGAATAGAGAAGCTACACGATCGTGTAGGAAATGTTGAACGATCGTTTAGGAAAAGGTGTACGATCGTTTAGCTAAATCGACACACTATACAATTGTTTAAAGATGCTATCCGATTATCTAGGCGATATTGTGCAATCGTTTAGGCGCGAGGTATACGATCGTTTAGATGAAGAACACCTTCGTATAGACTCTCAAGCGATCATTTTCCTTCACCAATACGCGGTTAACAATTCCTTTGGCCGATTGACAGAAGATCGATTGCACGATTCAAAAATGAATACCTTTTTCATTTTAACCCATCGGTTACCATAACCAACGTTGCCCACTACTCTTATTCGAATGTGGAAAAAAGATTAATTATCATATAATTAATCAGTTAATTAAATAATAAATATAATCATATTATATTTATATCCTATAGTTTGATATCACATATCTACTATAGTATTTTCTCCTTTACTTGATGTAAATCATATTTATATCTAATTTCCTCCAAAAATAATGTATCTCATACATTTAGCCAATTATATCATATGTAATTGAACTTCCTCTTGTCAATTTGAACATTTCAAATTAACCCAAATTCTAGTTCCCGCCTTTATCCAAGCTACCTAAGGGACCTAATGGACCAGTGGCTCGAAGCTCCAACGGTACGTGAATAGCTAACTAAACTCTTTAGCCACGAGATCCACCATCCGGTAACTGTCAGGCATTACACTAAAGACCAACAGTTGAACTCTTCTTACCACATATATATTTCTGTGTCCATCGGATATAACCAATCATGAGTACGATGACCTTTCACAGATTCTCATCAGTACAGCTGGGCCTATTTACCATTTTTCCTCTGTAGTTACATCACACTCCTTAAGTACCACTGATTCCACTAATGAACAATACAATATAGTCCAACTATGTATGAACACCTCTCGAGCTAGAAGAAGGTATGTGACGCCACATCGTTTAAGCCCCAGAATCAGCCCTTAAAGAAGTCATCTTTCTACTTACCCCTGCCTCGGGGAAGGAGGGAATTCTATCTTGTGCAGCTGAGTTCCTAGCTCCCAAATCAGACGAATCTCCAAAATGGTAGGTTTGAATCGGCAACCTGGCCACTCGCACCCATATAAATCAAAGGACCGCTCTCAATGGCAGGAGTTCCCAACTCACTCAAGATTGAGGTCATGTTACCTATGGTCATTCTAGTGAAGTAAAGTCTCTGTCATGAACAGTGTTATATAACGACACGTTAACACTTCGTGGTCAGGTCTTATACAAACTCTTTATATAGGGTGCCCCCGCTCGCATGTCCCCTACACGAATGATCGGGATCAGACCATCTGTGACGACCATTCCACAAAGCGGGCCACATCCGTAGCGTTACCAGGATAAGGTTTCCCTCCTATATCCATGTGCCTGTCTCTTATACACATCTAGATGTGTATAAGAGACAGGCTCTCAATGGCAGGAGTTCCCAGCTCACTCAGGATTAAGGTCATGTTACCTATGGTCATTCTAGTGAAGTAAAGTCTCTGTCATGAACAGTGTTATATAACGACACGTTAACACTTCGTGGTCAGGTCTTATACAAACTCTTTGTATAAGACCTGTCTCTTATACACATCTAGATGTGTATAAGAGACAGCTCCGTAGGTGACCCTCAAACATTGTAGCCTTGAGAGCCTTCGTAAATGGGTCAGCAACATTGTGCTTCAAAGCGATCTGCGTGACGATCACGTCCCCTCGATGCACTATCTCGCGGATCAGATGATACTTCCACTCTATGTGTTTCGGCACCTGTGACACCCTGGCTCTTTAGAGTTTGCCACTGGCCCACTATTATCACAATAGACGGTAATGAGCCTAGACATATCTTGAACAACTTCCAAGTCTATCAAGAACTTCCGAAGCCAGACGACCTTCTTAGCAGCTTTGCAAGTTGCTACGTACTCCGCCTCCATAGTGGAGTTGGCGATGCATCCTTGCTTAGTGCTTTGCCATACTATAGCTCCTCCGGTAAGAGTAAAGACTGACCCTGATGTGGACTTGCGAGTGTCCTTATCAATCTGAAAGTTAGAATCCATGTATCCTATAAGGATCAAATCCCTCTAACCATACACGAGCATGTTCTTCACTATGGTCCAATAACCCTGGCCTGGGTTAGATTGATACCTATTGACTATGCCCACAGTGTAGCAGATGTCTGGACGAGTACAGAGCATCGCGTACATCAAACTTCCAACGGCAAACGCATATTAGTTGACTCCCTCTACCTGGGTATAACCCTTTGCCACAAGTCGAGCCTTGAAAGTCTGTACCTTCCCATCGATACCCCGTTTGCACTTGTAGATCCATTTATAATCTATAGGGTGAACCCCATCAGGCTGATCTACAAGATCCCATACTGAGTTGAAGTACATCGACTCCATCTCGAGATTCATGGCCTTGACCCATTCATCCTGGTCAACATCCTCTATTGCCTTCTTATAAGACAACGGATCCTCAACGTCGCCATCTGCTACCATATCAAGGATTTCTGTGAAACCCAGATAGCGAACGGGTGAGTTTGCAACCCTCCCACTATGTCGAGGTTCCCTCAACTCTTGATGTGGAACTGACTTACTGGATGAACTCCCATCAATAATTCTTGTTGATGTAGCAGGCTCTTCAACAACTCTTGTTGAAGTTTCAGTAGTTTCATTGGAAAGTTCATGTAACATGACTTTGCTTCATGGACTGTGCTTCCTTATATGATCCTCCTCCAGGAAAGTAGTGTTTGTTGAAATAAACACCCTATTTTCCGTCGGATCATAAAAATAACCCCCTCGTGTACCTTTGGGGTAGCCTACAAACCATGGTTTCAACTTCTTGGGATTAGCCTCAAGCACATGTGCAGGGCAACTTCAAATGCAGAAGTGACATAAACTAGCTTTACGCCTGTTCCACAACTCCAGAGGTGTTCTTACAACACTCTTGGAGGGAACACAGTTGAGTATGTAGATCGTAGTCTCCACTGCGAAATCCCAAAATGAGTCCGGTAAGGAAGTATAACTCATCATCGAGCAAACCATGTCTAACAAGGTCCTATTTCTCCTCTCTGCTACACCATTCTGTTGATGTATACCTGGCGCTGAGAGTTGGGAAACAATTCCATGTTCTACCGAATAGTCCTGGAATTCGGAGTCCAAAAACTCTCCACCCCGATCCGATCGAAGTGTTTTAATCCATCTATCTAATGCGTTTTCAACTTCAGCCTTGAACTCTTTGAACTTTTCAAAGGATTCATACTTTCGTTGCATAAGATAAACATACCCGTACCTTGAGTAATCATCAGTAAAACTGATAAAATACTCATAGCCACCTCGGGCTTAAACATTCATAAGACCACAAAGGTCAGAATGTACTAACTCAAGAGGCTCCTTGGTTTTATAACCTTTTCCAGTAAAAGGTCGTTTAGTCATCTTACCCTCAAGGCAAGATTCGCACACAGGCAAAGAATTTTCTTCTAACTCACTTAGAAGTCCATTCTTCACCAATCTCTCAATCCTATTGAGATTAATGTGCCCTAAACGTAGATGCCAAAGCTGGGCATTTTCTTTTGGAGAAATTTGTCGACGTTTTGATTGAGTTACGGCAGTTCTGAACATTTTAGTATTATGGAGGGAATTAATGGCTAATGGCCTTAGAACATATGAATTCGATTCCATATTTGCTGTGCAAATAAAAACACCATCTTTATGAATAAACGCTTTATTTAAATCAAAAGAGACAGTAGATTTACTTTTCAATAAACACTTTATAGAAATAAGGTTCCTTTTTAGTTCAGGAACAATAAATACATCATTTAAAACAAGAAACCTATTCTGTAAAGCTAACTGGAGTCCTCCCACTGCCACAGCTGAGACGACGTGCCCGGTGCCTACTCGCATCGTCATCTCACCAGCCTCCAACTGTCGCCAAGATCTAATCCCCTAAAAAGAAGAACAAACATGGTTAGTGGCACCTGAATCAATTATTCAGGCAGAATCATCATTCTCCATTAAACAGTTTTCAAGCACAAGTAAATCACATTTACCTTTATCGGCCTTGGCTTTAGCCTTGGCTACTTTCTTCTCCTTCAGATACCGAGGACAGTTCCTCTTCTAGTGTCCATCTTAGTTGCAGTGGAAACATTTTCGTTTTTGCAACTTGTGGACGCCTCCTTGGGGCGACAGGCAGTGGGTTAGCAGGTGGCTTCCTTTTTCCCTTACCAACCTTCTTCTTCTTCCCCTTTGCAGATTTAGAAGCAGAAGGTGCAGACTTCGTTCCTGAGGTCGAACCTCTATGGAACATCCTAGAGGATGATGCAACATTTGCCTCACCCTTCTGCCTCTCCTTACTTTTCAGTAAAGATTGGTATGTCTACAACTCGTTGAGAAGAGTTGTAAGGTTATACTTCACTTTGTTAAGAATCACATTACTAACAAAGTGCAAGAAGCTCTCCAGCAAAGAATGCAGAATTATGCTAACCTAGCTGCCCTCATCAATGGTAGACCCATACAACTTCGGCACATTAAAGTGGACCATCATGTTTAGCACATGTTCACGAATAGAGGTGCCTTCTTGCATTTTGGAGTTGAATTAAGAGCCTCATGCATAAGCTATCCAGACGGTTGTTCAAATATCCCCCACAGGGACTCCATGATCTCATGCGCTGAGACCATAGGCTCATGTTTCTTGGCCAAGACTTCAGAAAGACTTGCCAAGATGTAGGCTCGGGTCTTCTCATTCGCCCTTGTCCATCGCTCGTATGCCTCCCGAACATTTCGAGTGGCATTTGGAGCTGGAATAAGAGGACAAGCCTCCGTGAGAGCGAACATGAGATCCTCGATGATTAGGATCATCGTGATCATGTGTTTCTATGTTGAGAAATTATCGTCAGTAAGCTTTTCGGCGCTTAACAATGATAATGTGGCTGTTGCCATTTGAAAATGTTGCTAAAAATATGAACAAAACTTTATTAGATTTTGTTAAACCACTTTTAAACCAATCAGTTTTGCAAAATAGTTTCAAGTACCCTAATTTATAGACTTCTATTTTGCAACGATGCCCCAGTGAGGCAGGACAAACGCTACCGGTGGGGTGATCAGTTGCCCCTTTAGTGGGATGAGACATTCTCAACCATTAGGTAGAACCAAATCTTGGAACTGAACCTAACAACCACCATTTTTCGGTCCAAAATCATTAACCTTTAACTATTCCACGTAAGTGTAACCCCTCGCTTTCGGTGCCAGAGTCCCGCCTTAACGCACTTACCGTAAGGAAAAGACAAATTAGGACAAGAGACTAAGTTATCTTATCCTCTTACAGGAGATTAAATAAAGAAATGCGCAAAACTGCCATCCTTTAGGCGGACACTCCCAGGGTGCCTTGAGGCGATGCGCAGTAACTTTATTCAACCTAACAAGGGAGACTGGGGGATATGCTGTCCCACTTACTATGAACATTCTCTCCATCCACCTTGATATTGACCTACCCAAACACCACCCGTTTGGGGGACATGCCAAAGGTGCCGCGAGGCCGACGATAGATCTCACGGTGTGGACTATTTAGGAGAAAAGTGAAAGGTTTAAGTGAAACACCTCATGCCTCAAGTATCTCCCACTAAATATTCTACCTAGGGATTCATTAACCTAGACAATCCATCTACTGATTTTAGTCTATGTCATCTTTCTAAACTCTGCTCATAAACAACATTTGTTTATGAAATATGAACAAGTTCAAGTAATCACATTTAAACACTTTAATGGAATGTCCTTAACTTGTATGCATGCATCAAATCTATCTAATTCACCTTCCCATGTAAGTTTATAGGTAGGGGTGTTACGTTTCCGTTAAGTTAAATACCCCAGCCTAGATAGAACCCGCCTTAGATAAAAGGTCTCTTATAGATAGATTTGCTACACTTTAACTTTTTATTAGCCAATTTAATCCTATTAAACTGATGAAAAGATTAAACTCGTAGGGTTGCTAATCATATTAGAACCATGATCTTAGGTCTATGTGATCCAAGTTTTAAACATTTTAAAACCATGAATTAAACCTAAGTGAGCATGCATGTCTTTCTTATTTCTTTTAGTTCTAATTTCTCTTTAACTTTTAAAAAGAAACAACTAAAAACATTGCACACAACGAGGTGTTTACAACATTTATAAAATAACCTATGTGTCATGCTTTATGCAATGTCCGGTCATTACTATATATAACTTTTATAAAACGCGTAACAACCAAGTAAACATGTTGTCATTCACCCTTATGCATGCATAAATATAACTCTTATATTATATGATGCATGAGCATGCTCTTGCATAATGAAATCATGCATCTCTAAATTATAACAATTACAATAAAGAGAAGATGCATGACTATTGCATAACCTAATGTGGGATTTACTATATGTATATACCATATAGCATATAAAAAACATACATCGCATGTAATTATCAAAGGATTAATGGACCGGGATGAGCCTTTACGAAAAATCGGAATGAAAAACCCTATCTATTACATTTTTCATCGAGCAAACCAGATCACAGGCGAATTAGGTCTTGAACTGCCAGGAGGTCTTCATCGTGTAGCAAACTCCAACAGGTAGACGATCGTTCAGTGTGCACTAGACGATAGGAGAATAAGTAAACGATCATGTAGACAACAACGAGGCTGTGAAGCCTAACCGTCCATGTGATCGTGTAGTGCGATGACAGGTAAACGATTTACCTTGAGTTACTAATCGATCGTTTAGTCAGTTACTAAGCGATGAAGCTTACTGACGTAAACGATTATCTAGCACGCCTGCGCATTAAGCGATCCGCGAGCATCTCATCGTCTATAAGACGCGATACTCAACGAGCGCATACTCGATCGTCAACGCGATGCGACCAACTCTTGATCGCATCCCCCATCGTTTAACCGATGCATTCATTAGCGATCGCGTACTTTTTCATCTTTACGATGCGATGGACAGCGATCGCGTAGAACTTCTTTTGCAT
>NC_052353.1:10599077-10602430 GCF_009727055.1 Benincasa hispida | reverse complement strand
CAATTAATTAAATAATAAATATAATCATATTATATTTATATCCTATAGTTTGATATCACATATCTACTATAGTATTTTCTCCTTTACTTGATGTAAATCATATTTATATCTAATTTCCTCCAAAAATAATGTATCTCATGCATTTAGCCAATTATATCATATATAATTAACCAATCCAATTATATCATATATAATTGAACTTCCGCTTGTCAATTTGAACATTTCAAATTAACCCAAATTCTAGTTCCCGACTTTATCCAAGCTACCTAGGGGACCTAATGGACTAGTGGCTCGAAGCTCCAACGGTACGTGAATAGCTAACTAAACTCTTTAGCCACGAGATCCACCATCCGGTAAATGTCAGGCATTCCACTAAAGACCAACAGTGGAACTCTTCTTACCACAGATATATTTCTATGTCCATCGAATATAACCAATCATGAGTACGATGACCCTTCACATATGTTCGTAAGTACAGTTGGGTCAATTTACCATTTTGCCCCTGTAGTTACATCTCACTCCTTAAGTACCACTGATTCCTCTAATAAACAATACAATATAGTCCAACTATGTGTGAATACCTCTCGGGCCAGGAGAAGGTGTGTGGTGCTACATTGTTCAAGCCCCGGAATTAATCCTTAAGGGAGCCATCTTTCTACTTACCCCTACCTCAGGGAAGGAGTGAATTCCATCTTATGCAGCTGAGTTCCCAACTCCCAAATTAGATGAATCCCGGAAATGGTAGGTTTGAATCGGCGACCTGGCCACTTGCACCCATACAAATCAAAGGACCACCCTAAATGGCAGGAGTTCCCAACTCACTCAGGATTGAGGTCATGTTACATATGGTTATCCTAATGAAGTGAAGTCTCTGTCATGAATGGTGTTATATAACGAGATGTTAACACTTCGTGGTCAGGTCTTATACAAACACTTTGTATAGGACACCCTCGCTCGCATGTCCCCAATACGAATGATCAGGATCAGACCATCTGTGACAAGTCACAACACTTGTGACCATTCCACAAAGCGGGCCGCATCCATAGCGTTACCAGGATAATGTTTCTCTCATATATCCATATACTACAAACCATTTTGTTTATTACTCAAGACATGATCCACTTGTATGTACCACATACATGCTTGAGTCACATACAGATAACCAGGTATTTATGTTTATTTGTTTGTGATAAAGCAAATAAAACAATTAATCAAGCAAAATACAAAATGTTAATTAAATATCATATATTAACAACACAAGTGCTCGTACATACTGTTTACAAACTACAGGACACAAGACTTTAGGGCATCAACCCTAATAAGGCATTTGGAGACACTTTCATTTTCTTATGAGTCTCAGCAGTTTTAAACATCTATATGTTCAAAATGGCTTTAACCTCAGTCGGTTTTAACAAATACAAGTTATTTTCTCATTTTGCAGAATAAATTTTGTTATTTCTTGAATTGATGAACACTTCATCATTTACAAAAGAAGTTTTATAATTTTGTTCTAGTAAACAAGAGATAGATTTCAAATTCCTTTTCATAGAAGGAATGTAATATGCATTTTTCAGATAAATGTATTTATCTCTTATAAATAACTTCATATTTCCCACTTCTTTGGCTGAAATAATCTCCCCAGACCCTACCTTAAAGATGGTTTTGCCTTCTGTCAACTGTCTCCATGAACTTGTTTCCTGTGAAAAAGTACAGACATGATTAGTGGCACCTGAATTAATTATCAAGGTTTTATTGTTTTCCACTAAACATGCTTCAATAACAAGTAAATCATATTTATCGTGTTGTTCAAATTTTGCATTTTCATCTATATTGTCCAAAACTTTAGATGTGTTGGGAGATAGAGGACAATCCTTTCTTAAAACTCTTTTGAAGATGTCAACTGCTAGTAATTTGTTTGCTGATTCGATTTTACCGTTAACTAATTCGGAAGTGAGTTTTCAAGAAGAATTTGACATGCTGAAAAAATTAAACAAATTCTAATTAGCAAATTGCAACTAAATTGAAAAAAAAAAATTTAGCAAAACAAGTAATAATCTACCCATAACCATTATTGATTCGCAACGATACTATAGTGAGTCAGAATACATGCTACTGAGGGGTAGTCAGATACTCCTTCACTAAAACAAACAATTTTGACCAAATACTGTCTCTAGAATAACTCTTATTCCTATAGTCATTTAGTTACCGTTTTTGGTCAGAAATTACAAACACTTTAGTAATTTTGTAAATGTAACCCTCTGTTTTCAGACGTTAGAGGTTGGCCCCAACTATGCTACCGAAATGGAGAGTCAAAGTTGGGAATGAACCTAAGAAATCCTATCCATTTCTAGGATTTATGTTGTTCCAAATCCTATGTTACTACCCTCCGTGGGGATAGCCGCTATTAAACGACTAGCAAGGGCCGCCTAAAGCAAACCAGCATGTTCAACATAGGAATCTCACGATCCAAACTAATGAAAGAGACTGTAGGACATGTTGACACAAATCCTTCACCCACTTACTATGAACTACTTCCCCCGTTTACCTTGTTATTCACTCATACAAACACTTTCCAAATTGAGGTCACTCCTAGGGTGACACGAAGCGTCTTATAAATCTCGCGGTATGAACTATGTGGAGACGTGATAGTTGAAATGTATTTATCATATATTTGATATGTGTTTGAACGACTTCCCCTTATTCACCTGAATCTAGATTTATGCAAATACTTTCCGAATGAAGGTCACTCCTAGGGTGACACGAAGTACTGCTTAAATCTCGATCGTGAACTCTTAGGGACGTAAGAGCTAAAAATAACGTATCGTATATCTTATTAATCTCCTACTGAAATATTCTAATTACTTTATCATATAAGTTATTAAACTCCCACTAAAGTGTTCTATTATATGGGTAAATTTATACTTAGGTTCATTTTGGATAAATAAACTACCCTAAGTCTATGTTGTTTATCTAAGTATAACACTTATAAATGGATTTAAATCTATAATGTCTAGGTGATAGACCATTTTATTACCTCACAATGCTTACGTATGCTTATAAAACTGGCTAACAATGCTCAATTATTCGGCCATAATCCCCAGATAAGAGGTGTTCCGTAGACCATCAACTTAAGTAGCCCCAGCCTTAGACAGGATTATATACCAGTTGAGTTTGTAACCTTGAATTACAAGTTGTCAACCTATTTTAACTTATTAAAATGGGTGATTAACTTATGTGCGCATGTAGCTTATCTTCGTTATGGATTTTAATGCCTAACTCAATATTATAAAATTAGACATGATCTGACATCCCCAACATGCATCAAAGGCATTCAAATTTTAGCAATTATATTA
>NC_052353.1:10588060-10599052 GCF_009727055.1 Benincasa hispida | reverse complement strand
AATAATAGAAAACCCTAATCGTGAACGGGACTGGATGGGCCTGAACCGGACAAGAACTTGAAGAAAATCTGTCAAACCGGCCCTCCTCGATCGTCCTTGCCTTAGTCAAAACGAGTCGATATCTCGTGAAACCGACTTCAAGATTTGCTGCGTGACTATAAATCTTCGCGGGTTTGGACGAGGGTCTCACTCGGAAAGCTTGAAATTCTTGCTAGCAAATCGACTATTCTCAGCTCGACACTCGATCAGAATCTCGCTCATAAGGAAAATTATCGCTCAAAAGTCTTGAACAAAAACTTGCTTCAAGGTGGAACTAACGCTCGCTAAGCTGCAAACAAAATCTCGCTCAAGGGACAATACTCCGCTCGAAGCCCTCACTGAACAAACTCGCTCAAGGTGAGAAATCTGCGCTCGAAGCACTTGTAACAAAATTTTTCAAGCTCCAGGTGAAAATATCGTCGAAGCATTGAACAACACCAAATCTTCATACAAGCGTGAAATCCAGCTCGAACGCTTGAACTAAAATATTATAAACATTTTTTTAGTTTAGTTACTTGGGAAAATTAATCAATACAAACTAACCAATAGTCTAAACATTGAAGTTAAAAAATTGTCAAATAAATTTGAATTTAAATAATAATACAACATATATCATTCGACACTACATTCACATTAATTCAAATTAATATTAAAATCAATACTAACTCACACATTCAACATTTAAAACATAAATCTAATTCATGTAATTATATTCACAATATCATAAACTCCTAATTTATTTTTAATTTCAATAAATTAAATTCTAAATACAATTACAATATAATTTATACAAACTGTGAATTTGATTATTGAACTTATCCAATTCAAACTTTAAATTTCAATTTTGAGAATACATTGTCAAATTGATATTCATTCCAATTCACTCAAATTGAATAACACGCCTGATACATCTACGTGCTTACCTACCCATCATCCTGTTCCTGCCTACTTACTCTTATAAGTTCTCTGACCTCTAATATAAACAATTAGTTTACTGATCTTAGATTCACTAAACCTGAATCCCTCTCAGGCAAAGTGAAGGGACGAAGACCTCCCTTGCTTCAAGACCTGGATCTCGTACTTAAAGAAAACCACCACCTCCTTCTCCTATCCCTAAACTATGGTAGGTGTGAATTTCGTCTTGTAACCCGTATGTCCCCAAACTAATTACTCGTACTTACCCTGAACGACATTGGAAGGCTTTATTAGGCCGGACATTGTTCTTGAAGCCAACCCTCAACCCATCGCAAATCTAAGGATACAAACCCGAATAGAACAGGAGTTCATAGAGCTCACCTTTTAAGATCGATTACCATAGGTCATCTTGCGAAAATTAGAATCAGTCTTATACATAAATTAGTGTTATAAAGTATAGAGTGACTATACTCCCAGGAGGGGGGTTCCGATCTCTTATGCAAACTCCATTGCATAGGACACGCCCCATCCTCCTTTCACGGTCAAGTACATGAATGAATCTGGATAATCTCGTTATATGTATTCTTTACACAGCTATGTAATAGCTACAGAATAGGTTGTATCCTAATAGTGTACCAGAATAAGGTATCCAACCTTAAATCTTACTAAGGCCATTTTGCTATTTACTCCGAACTTGATCCCATCCTGTTCTCATATATTAAGTTCTTAGTTTATTGGATTCATATAATAGCCATGGATCTTAGTTTTATTGGATTTTAGACTTTATGGAATGCCAATTATAGGATATCATAACTTTTATTGAAGAAATGATTCAATAAATCTTTTTATGATAATAGAATATGTTTAAATTTACAAATTGTGAGTTTAGGACATAAAACCCCAACAAATACTCCCACTTGGAATAAAACTCCAGCTGGATAATATATACCATTGTTGAGTTACACTGAGAGAACAAAAAGTATAAATACAATAAACTAGGGCACTAGATATTTATATATATTCTCCCCACTTCCCTAGTTGAATTAATACCTCGTAGACTTAGTCCTACTAGGTGACCCTGGAACACTTTAGTCAAAGAGGGCCTTTGTAATGGATATAAGTTAAGTTGTCTTGTGAAGCTATCTGAGTTGACATCACGTTTCCTCTATGCACATCTCCCTGATGAATGGTACTTCCGCTCAAATGTGCTTTTCCTCGGTTTAGGCTTCAGGTTCCTTTGAATTTGCAACTGCTCACTGTTGTCACAATAGAGGGTGATAGGCAGATAACATATTAGGAACTACTTCCAAGTCAGTAAGAAACTTTCTGAGCCATACTTACTTTTTGTTTCCTTCACTTGCGGCACAATAACTTCTATTGTAGAGTCTACAATGTTGTGCTTCTCCACTAACTGTCCTCCATTTAGAGTGAACATGACCTCGGAAGTTTCTTTCTTACTAACAATTAATCGGTTGGGAATCAGAATCAGTTGTATCCAGTAAGTTAGATCCTAGCACTATACATCGAGAATTAATTCTGTTTTCTCCAGAAGATACTTGAGAATGTTCTTAACGGAAATCAAATGATCATATGCAGGAATTGAACTGAAATTACTGACTATTCCAACGGACATATGATATATCGGGATGAACATAACATTTGGCATACACTTAAACTCTTTAATGCTTTGATGATATGAAATTCTTTTTCATTATCCCACTCTTGAGGGTGTTCATTGGACGTCTTAGATTAGTGATTCCATGTTCTGAAAGGGCCAATGTCCTTTCTTGGAATACATTACCTAAACAAAATCTTGTCTATAGAAGATACTGAGATTTAGTGTAATGTTCTGTTTTGCCTGATGTAGTCCGAATTACTAATCCTTGCAAATCCCCACAACGTAACTTACTGTGGTCTTCTTTGCCACACAGACTCTTTTTCATTATGGGGCAAATTGGCAAACGCCCCACGTAGAAGAACATGACCATCTCACTTAACGATCAGCTAGAAATTTCCCTACTTCATTAACCCAATGAAGTAGAAATATTCATCAACAGTGCAAAGCACTCCCAAGAAAATATAGCGTACACAAATATTATATGACCAAATATGTTTAAACGAACTTCATTGTAAATTACAAGGTTCATCAATATTTATGTTTTCCAAAAGCCATAAAGATTATTGATTCTGCCCTAATGTTCTAAATCTTCAATTATTCAAGAAATCTACTGGGGGGTGGCGCGGGTGTTCTGTCACACAACTAAGTAAATTTGTTGGTTGAGAGAAACTTTAATGGTGGATGGAGAAATATTTTGAAGTACTTTGCCCCTGTATTATTTTTAAATTAGTTTCCATCTCCGTCTTCCTGCTATTTTCATTAAAAACCTGTATGTTTTAGGATTTTATAACCCTCTCACATAACTCGCCGTTGTGGTGAAGCTAGTTCTTTTTTCGTAATTGTTGAGATATTTAGTTTCCTTATGAGCAAAACCATCGTTTAAGCGATTTAATATCTAAAACCTAGTTAATTTTCTCTCCCTATATTAATTTTGCAGGTCTCAACTTAGGGTTTATTAGAGCGTTAGACACGCATTGGAAGGGGAGAATGGGTCAGGAAGACCACACTTACAGTTGTTGAGTTACCGATATTTTATCTATAAAATCTAGTGGGTGCAGAGCGAGATGTGTCCACTTTTGATATAGACCTAGTACAGTTTAAAATGGTGTGAATTAAGGTGTTATTTTGGGTAATTTCCTAATTAACGTGTTTATATGTTAACTTTGTTGGATTGTGGCCACGAATTAGCCTACTTTGGAGTTGGGGGTGGGGGGGTGCAGCCCAATAAATGTCAGCTCGATTTCATTATCCCCATTTTTTTCTATAGCTTCAGAAGTGCCTTCGAAACACATTTTAAACATCCTTATTTAAATTACATTACAAACCAGATGCCTCTCCACTGGATTATATTCTAAAAAAATAATAAACATGTGAGATTCGTATCTCGTAGATTAGACTGTGTGTCTCCCGCTGCCTTTTCTTACTCTGTGGGGCCCTTTCCCTTGTGCTGTTCTAGTGAATGTGATCGTGGGTGTAGCCGCACGCTAATAATAGTCCTCTTAGATTTTACATATAGGGTCTTGATTTTCCTTTAGGATGATAAGAAATAAAGAATATTATATTGTATATTTTGCAAATGTCATTATTAAAAAAGAAAAAAACCTGCCTGTTCTTCTCAACCCATCTCACAACTGTTCCTCTCTGTTCCTCTCCAAAATAAAAACTCGAAATATATGAAGACGTGTGGATGGAATAGATGGTTTTTTGCGTAGGGATTACTGATTAATAAAGTATTAATATAAAGATCAATTTAACAAATTTAGCCAGGTTGTGGCGCATAATGATAAATAGCACGTAAATATTATTTTACCCCAAGGTCAGTAAAAAGGATAAAATTCTTTCTTTTGGATAGTGGGCCCCATAAAAAACTAGTATCTTACTCTCCTTTCTCTCTTATATTCATTTGTTTTCTTTTTTCAAACCTCCGCGGGTTGTGTTTAGTAACCCATAAACTTCCCAAAAACCTTTCTTTTTATTGTTAGGATGTTCTACTCTAATTCCAAGATAAAAGCTAATAAGTAAAATGGGTATTTTGGATGGCCGGGCCTTTCCCATTATATTCCCTCCGTCCACATATGTAAAGAAATAAACCTCAACCTGGCTATTAGTTTACCCGCTTCTCATTTTTGGATAAAGAATAGAATGTATGGGGAAAATAAACATTGAAAAATTTATTTTATTTATATAGAAAACCCAAAATAACTAGCAACTACCCTCTTGCTCGTTACAATAGGATTATTAACTTTTTATCTATTACTTAATAGTTAAACTTTTTGCTCAATTAAATCTTCATTAATGTCTATACGGTTTGGAGGTAAAGTTCTCTAAGCAGGGGGATGCGGAGGGGTATCAGTCTGTTGATTAAATTTCCAGGTTTAAAAAAGGCGAGGGGTGGACTGTTATAAGGATTCGAACTTCGAAGGCGACTTTTATACTGAATAACGTTTGTGGCACGTCCATATTCTATTCTTAGTTTATATGAAAAAAAGTTCTTTCCTCGTTGCTTTCCAATGTGGATAAATGAGGCATATCTTGATCAAAGAATATTTTAGTGTAGGTCCTCGATTTCTTATTGGAACGGGGACCAAAATGCAAAAAATCCCAAAAGATTTGGATTTATTTTTGGGGTGTGAGTATTCTTATGCTGACCAAACTATGTGATACTTTTTCAACCATAACTAGACGGAATAATTATACAAAGAAAGATTTTTCTAACTGAGGCGGGACTAGTTATTTCCCCTATTTAGGAAGAACAAATTAAAAAGATAAAAGACATTATTGTAATCGATAGAAATAATTTTGTTGGGGAGTAGCTTAATCTCATATTTTGAACAATAGCAACAATAATGAAATAACATCCCTATTTGTGCAGAATAGATCTGAAAAGTTTTATTAAATTACATTGATGTGCTATAAAGCTAGAATTATTTGATTCTTAGAAAGAATTATGTGAAGGAAGAATTAACTTCGCTAAATTTGTAATGTAGGTGGCGTGAGTTCGGGGGCGGGGTGTCGGCCCGCATATAATCATGTTATGCGGCCGGTCATTAAATAAAGAGGATTACCATGTTTTCAATATCCCCATTTATCAAAAAACAAAGCTTTGACATTTTGGAAGGGAGGCGTGCTGGCTTATTTTCTAACTCAGGAACTTATTGTTATAAGTGTGCCTACTTTTAAAAAAGATAATTTCAAAGTGTTTGAAATTATTCCCATTGCGGCGAATCTCTTGAAAAAATTGGGGGGAAGGTAGAGCCTCCACAAAGAATTGTTTTACCAACTTTTTCTTGGGGGGGAATTTTTTAAACCCATTTTTATAGCCTGTAGGGGAAACAAAACTCAATTTTCTTGGGGTATTATCTAGTGTAATAGGGGGGGCGGGGTGGGGGTAGGAAATAGGGATTTTTCTTTATACTTTTGGAGAAGTTTATGTATGGGTTTAATGCTTGTGGTGTCTTGGTTTCTTGCGGAATTTTCCGAGCGGAAAAAGCTATTTTATAGAATTATGATAGATTTTCCCAAGGAAGTTAATAATAGGGAAAAATACATGCCTATAGACACTTGCGTCGTTGTCGCTTTTTTCTTTTATTTTCCCCCCAAATTCGGTTATTGTCAATTTCTTGGTGGTAGGGGCATTAAAAAAAAAGTGTGAGCGGTATAAAATAGCCAAGCGTCCCCCAGTACTCTTTTACATTGAACGTCGAGAGCTTTTTTAAGCTGAGAATAGTGGGAAAACATAAAATCTTTATTCGTGTTTCTACTTCTTTTCCTATTCCCCCAATGGAGTAGGTGGGGGGGAAATCCAAGATGTCACTCACCAATAGCGGTGCTCCATATCCCAATCCAGTAAAGGGAATCAATAAAATAGAAATTATATGGCATGTTGATCCAAAATATGGTGTGAATTTGTCCCAAAAGTTAGCAAATTAAACGGGAAATGCTCGTTTATTTTATCGTGTGTTTTTGTAAGTGGAAATAAGATAATAACCCAAGGGTGTTTAATCCTCAGTACAGTTGCAAGTAAAGGCGCATTAATTTCTTTCAAATGATAATCAATTGTTTGACTGGGATTTCGGTGCGCCATAATGGGCTTCCTCCCATTTGTTATAACCAATTCTTCCCATTCGATGCTATCTTTCTCATCCAAATTAGCGAGTCTTAAATCTGCAGTATTATTTTTTTTCGCCTATTTTTCTCCACCAATTGAGAAATATACGTTAATTATAAGAAGAGATTAATTTCGGTTTAGTGATTGGGTTGTGACATGGGATGCGTAACTAGAAGTGCGGGGGGGTGGTAACAAAAAATATTAGAAACATTCTTTGGTGCGAAAAGAAGTGGGGGGCTTCTCTTATTTGGCTTTTTTTGCTTAAAATTTTTTAAAGTAACAATAATAATGTCTTCCCATTGTGAAAGCGGCAGGTGTGTTTTTTTTTGTGGCTTTCCGACTCATATATACAATATATAACGGAGTTTTATGGGACGACGGAATAGTTCTAATAGAATATAAACTCCTTATTTTTCCGTGATAAGAAGGGTAGCTTGATTTTTTATCGCCCGTGATGTGGGGTTTCTTAGGGGGAGGTTTGTGTTCCTCTTCCCCTGGGAAGCCACTTCTAATTGTTATATAGACACTTCTGGTTGCAAGGTCCATTTTTTCTTTTATTCGTTTAAAAAGTTAGTCTTTCACCCCTTTTTATCCAGATAAATTATTGCTATTAAAGTTCAATAAGCTGCGTGGCCCACAATTTTGAATTCACTCATACTTAGGGCTATTACTTGTTGTGTATTGCCCAAGGGAATTGAGCAAGTTGGGTGCGGGATGGCCTGGGGGCTATTTCTGGAGTCCGGAAAGGGGAAAGGCTAAAAAAAAATTTCTATAATGTTTTTAAAATCAAAGTAGTTGGTTTTAATGTTTGAATCCCCACGCAATTAATATGTATATTTCTTGATTTTAAAATGGACAGATATCTAATATTTTTAGATTCTTCCTTCTCTATCCTTTGTGAATCAGGAATAAGGAGTCGCAGTATAGACCGCAACCAATGAAAATAAGCCCGTAAGAGTGAGTATTGGGAGGACATATGAATATGGGTTTTTTATTATACCATTGATAAAAATGTTGCTATTAAAAGGATTATAAAAAATTATTGTTTTTTCGTGTTGTGGGGCTAAATTTAGGTGTGTTTAACCTATATTCATTAAGGTAAATATAGTCTGTTATGGTTTTCTTTGTTTAATATGTATTCCTTCACCTCATAGCCATTAATTTGAGCCATGTAGATCACTTACTCCAATTCTCTATGGAAGAATGTCGTGGTGATCGACGTTCATTTGTTCAAGAAAGATATTAAAGTGAACAACAATACATAACAATAATCAAACAGTCGAATGTCTCACCATCAGAGAGAAAATCGCATGAAAGTCAACTCCTTCATTCTAAGAGTAGCCCTTGGTTATTAGCCTACGCTTATATGTAGGCTAACTTTCACCTTCTGTACCTGGATAGATTTTGTGAATCCATTTTGACTCAATGAGTTTCTGATTAGGAGACTTTAGAACAAATGACCATATTTGATTGTTCAACAATGGGAATAATTTTGTTTATATATCACCCTTCCATTCTTCCTTTGAATCAAATACAATTGTCTCCTCAAAAGTAAGAGGCTCTGCTTCAATACTACTAGATGCACAAGTGAGAACATAAACAACTAAATCAGCATAGCCATACCTCGTAGGAACCTGTCTCACCGTATAAGGCCTATGAAGTGTAAGCTCATAGCGTTGGGATTAATGCCTTAAACTCGTGGTTTATAGTCAAAGTATTTAATTGCATAAATAAAGTTTTACTTGTGAACATTTAGACTTGTGCAATCCACTAAACTAAGATCTAAGGTTCTTTAATGTAACTTGAACAATATGTAGTGATGTTTAAGCTAGGTATAGAAACTGATATTTTTTCTTATTCCTTGAGTGATTGAGAAATGTATAAGATATACAAGAGGATTATCAATTAGTTGGTTGAAATTAAGCTAAGCCTATATGGAAAGAATAAAATTGCAATATACAAGGAAGTAATATGGATCAACTCTCTAATATATAGCTGTATAACTTAGCTCGATTTCTTACACTCCCCCTAAAGCTGAATGGTATATGCTAGTCATTCCAAGCTTGGAAATTTGTCCACCAAATTTGTTCGGTGCAAAGCTTTTATTAATATGTCGACGACTTTGAAAGATTTAAAGAAAGGGCTTCATAAACCTGTCTTTGCCAATCAAATAATATTTATAATGCATTGAACTAGCTATTTACACTATAAGGTAGCAAAAGTGGTAAGTCTAACATCAGACAATAGAGAGCCTAAGATAAAATCTCTCTAAGTTAAATAAATCTTTGGAAAGTAGTAAAAAGGGGGAGTTTTTGTTGTTTCGTTTGACAAGAAAACTAAATGCAAGAATTTAAAGTGTGGAAAGTAAAATAGATTGAAAGAGAGGGAGAGAGAACTTCAAATTACCATCCCTAATTTAGAGACCTCGGGTCACTTATGGACAAATTTGTTGATTAATTCTGTAAATATTTATGGGGTATCTACTTCTTAGGCCTAATTGAATGTATGGAAATCCACACAAACTCTCTAAGGAAAACCAACATGATATTTATTCCTAAACTAACTAAGCAGTGTCACGCAAGCCTATTTACTTGGGTCCTTTTGGTAACCATTTTTTTCTTTGTATTTGTTTTTAAAAAATAAATATATGGACACTATTTTCACCTCCAAATTTCTTCCCTTGTTATCTACTTTTCACCAATGGTTTAAAAGACCAAGCCAAATTTTNGTAATTTGAATTTGAACTTATCCAAATTCAAACTTTAATTTCAATTTGAACATTTCAAATTGATATCATTCCAAATTCACTCAATTTAATAACGGCTGGGTTATATGTTGTTTTACCTCCGATATTACGTCTTCTTCCTTAAGTTGCTACTGATCCTCTAATAAACAATTAGTTTATGATCTAATCACTAAACCGCATCCCTCTCAGGCTAGTGAGAGGGCGAGACTCCTTGTTCAAGACCTGGATTCAGTACTTAAGAAAACAACCTTTCTCCTATCCCTAAATTGGGTAGGTGTGAATTTCGTCTTGTACCGTATGTCCCCAACTATCTACTCGGTCTTACTCCTGAAATTGGAGGCTTATTGAGCCGACATTGTTGAGCCAACCCTCACCCATGCAAATCTAAGGATAAACCCGAATAGACAGGAGTTCATAGTTAGCTCAGGTTTAAGATCGAGTTACCTAGGTCATCTAAGCGAAATAGTCAGTCTTATACAGTAAATAGTGTTATAAAGTAAGAGTGACTTATCTCATGGTCCGATCTTTATGCAAACTCATTGCATAGGACACCCCCACTCCTCAGGTCAATACATGAACGAATCTGGATAACTTCGTTTATAGTATCTTTACAACAGCTTGTAATAGCTACAGAATAGGTTGTATCCAATAGTGTTACCAGAATAAGGTATCCAACCTTAATCATATACTATAGGCCATTTTGGCTATTTACTCGAACTTGATCCATCTCTGTCTCTATATAAAGTTCTTAGTTTATTGGATTCATATAATAGCCATGGATCTTAGTTTATTGGATTTAGACTTTATGAATGCAATTAATAGATTCATACTTTTATTGAAGAAATGTTCAATAACAGCTTTTATTTGATAATAGAATATGTTTAATTTTACAAATTGTGAGTTTTAGGACATAAAACCCAACAATACTCCCACTTGGAATAAAACTCCAGTGGATAATATATACCATGTTGAGTTACACTGAGAGAACAAAAAGTATAAATACAATAAACTAGGGCACTAGATACTTATATATATTCTCCCACTTTCCCTAGTGATTAATACCTCGTAGACCTAGTCCTACTAGGTGACCCTGGAACACTTTAGTCAAGAGGGCCTTTGTAAATGGATAAGTTAAGTTGTCTTGTGAAGCTATCTGAGTGACAATCACGTCTCCTCTATGCACAATCTCCCTGATGAGATGGTACTTCCGCTCAATGTGCTTTCCTCGTTTATGGCTTCGAGGTTCTTTTGAATTTGCAACTGCTCCACTGTTGTCACAATAGAGGGTGATAGGCAGATACATATTAGGAACTACATCCAAGTCAGTAAGAAACTTTCTGAGCCATACTACTTTTTTTGTTTCTTCACTTGCGGCTACATACTCAACTTCTATTGTAGAGTCTACAATGTTTGATGCTTCTCCACATAACTGCTCCTCCATTTAGAGTGAACACTGACCTCGAAGTTTCTTTCTTATAATCAATATCGGTTTGGAAGTCAGAATCAGTGTATCCAGTAAGGATTAGATCCTCAGCACTATACACGAGCATATAATTTCTCGTTCTC
>NC_052353.1:10579836-10587673 GCF_009727055.1 Benincasa hispida | reverse complement strand
CAGAGATACTTGAGAATGTTTCTTAACGAAATCCATGATACTATGCAGGATGAACTTGAAATCTACTGACTATTTCCAACGACATAGCATATTAATCGGGATGAGTCATAACATTGATACATTAACTCCTTAATGGCGATACACTCTGAAATTCTTTTTCATATTCCTCATACCTCTCCTTGAGGTGTCTTAGGGACTTATGTTCTTATAGATATATGGTGAGTTTACGATTGCTCCGCTGTGAAAGGTAGTTCCTGTAATTGACTGTATGGAGAATATTTATTTATCCATTTCTTCTTATACTCTAAGAACAGACTAGTCTACTTTCTATAAAGATTACTTTGGAATGTATATGTGCTAATGTATTTGGGGTTAATATTAGCCGAATCTACCTGGTGAACTAGTGGGTGGTTTTAGAGTTCGCCAATAGAATCTTGTAGCTGGTGCACTTGACTCGCCCCAAGGATTTCGTTTTTATTTTTATTTGTCAGTTTTATAGCCAGCCAGTCTGACGTATACACGCTTCTAGCTCTTTTAGCAAATTCTCCTACTTCACAATTCCCAAAATTGAATGGTTCGAGACATTATTCTCATATTCATGCAAAAACATCTGCAAGGCGAGAGATTTCGTGTCGTCTTCATTATGTTTGCTTAACGATTGTCTTGTTAAATATCAGGATTTATCCAATACTATATCTCGTTCTAGCAGCCATAACGATTTGATTTCGTCGCTCGAAATTTGAGATCGCTCCAAACTATTGTATCATTGTGCATATAGAAGTCTAGAGACTTGTGTATAGTGTGTATAAGAAGCACAGTATTGTGAGTGGAATGTGGACTGCAAGTGATATAAATTGAGCTTTCGCTGTAAAATATGTTTTTATATTTTAGGTTCCTATTCATGCTGTCTTTCGATATATTAGGAGTTATATAGGTGTAAATTATTCTCATTTATTAGACATAGATTTTAATACGATTAAGATTTGTTATTATTCATGTCATTAACTTTTTTAATATTCTATGTTTACTCTTAATTCAATTATTTATATTGTTTTAGCAACAAAATTCTCAATTTTAACTATTAGTAGTTGAGATTGTGGTGTATGGGAGTTAGAATTACAGGTTTTATTAGTTTACTCGTTATTTATTTCTATTTTATATTTTGAGTCATTTATGAAGTTGATCACAAATGATATTGCGAATATTTATTTTTTCTACTACCAAACTCTCTTGTTAATCAGTTAATTTTTGTCTTGATGTCATATGTACGCTTAATATAATTATTCTCTCTAATTCTAATACAATTTTATATGTTTTAATATTTTATCCACAATGTATCTCCCCATATTGTCTTATATTTTTTGTCAGATATCAATATCAGCATTGATCTATCTTAATAATTTTGTAGTATATTTAAATCTCTGATATTCCCGTCTCAATTTCGTACTCTATTTTTTCGATTCGGTGGTTTTCATTTATCTAAAGTTTCCTTCTTACACAAACTCATACGCCTAGACTAAATTCTTACTGCGTGTGTAAGTTTGTTGCTCTATTCTAGTAAGTCTTAGTGATAGTTGGGGTGCTTTTGTTTAAAGATGGTTCATACCTAACGGATCATTCTGTGCGATTAATCGTTTGTTAGGTAGACTTCTTGATATGGTTTGACGCTAAAATTGTGTATTTTAGAATAGACAATCTAACGCGAAAATCACAATTAATGTCGCATCATCTCAGTTTTCGAAAAAAATGATCTTGTTAGCATATTTACTTACCTCCAAACCTTAATATTTTTCGAGTGTCAAGAAACAATTAAACTCCTTCTTACTAAGTCGTGTTTCTGCTTTATTGGATACATACACATGCTCTTTCTTTTTGTGTGAAATATTCTCAAAATTCTCAAACCTGTATGTTAGTCTACGCACAATATTGGCTTGCAACTTACAAAAATCTAGTTAGTTTAGACCACTAAGATGTTATTTTCTGTTGCTCCTAACATTTACCTCTGTGATATATGAAAGTGTGATACGTTACTGCTGCTCAATATTGTAATGCTGCATAATTTTGTAGAAGTGGAATATATTGTGTATGCTGAGAACTTTCCTAGGATCGCATCTATGTAGAGATGACGCTTGAAGTTGTGTTGCTCTCTCTAGGGATCCTATCTCTCTTCTCGATGACCACATGACTCTCATGTAATACTTTGATAATGTCAAGCTTATGTTTTTCTAATTCTCATACTGATATACGACTTGCTAGTGGCTCTAAGATCTCGAATGTGAAATGTAGTGTCATATATGGAGACTTGCTGACTACTTTATACTTATCTGATTCGTTGTATATAGCGAGTAGGTGAGCCGTATATTCTTGTTTGGACGATATTGTAGATCTAAGATCCACTTTGCTTACTGACATTATAGAAGGAATATTGTGTGGAGTTGTATTGCTCCAACTATTGCAGTGTAAGTTTTCCATTATTAATTGTTATATCTTTAATTTATTTAAACTTTATATGACATGTGAGTTTTTTCATCTATTATGCAAATTAACTAACAGATGTCAAATATAATGCTTCGAATTATCTAATGAGAATATTATTTAGAGAATTGATATAAGTGGTAGATTGGAAGATAGATTTTTAGTGTAAAGATATGTGTCTTGAGTCATCTGTTTATAATAGTAAATAGATATTTTATAAAACTAACTCAGCTTTGCACTGATGATCTATTTCTAACCCAAAGATGGGCTTCATCTATCTTTATTGTAATTAATATATATTAAATGTTATACTTAAAGAGTAACTCTATTCTATCATTTCGCGTTTTTATTCTTATAAAGTTGTAGTATCTCTCATAAACTGTTTTTATATTATTGAGATATATTTTCATGTTTTATCGAGACTCGCTCTAATTGTTGTGAATTTGGCAATATTCGAATTCTTGCTAGTCATATAATTACTTATGAATACATTGTGATTAATTGTATCCTTCGCATAGATTAGGTTCAATTTGAAATTCAGTAATATGTTAGACTCAACTATCTTACTTTATAGGCATTCATTTTTCAATTGATTTTGATCGCGTGTAGGTGGTTGTCAATGCATTTTTTGAGTCTGTGTGTATATCATTTGAGCAATCTCCAGTTAAGTGCATTATATTGAGAGAGATCGTGTAATTGTAGTGGTACGTTAATTCTCTATTATGACACTCTATGTGGATCTATGTGTTTCTATTTTAGATTACTGCAATAATATAGTCATGCTATCTGAATCGCTTATTTATAGTTTAGATTTGTTTGGTAACTCCTATCTTCTCAATCTTGTTTTCATCTGAATCTAATTTGAATTTCCGGAATGTTTATTCTCACGTCTGATGAATTCTCTTTATACTTTTATAGTGTGGGTTTAATATCGACCTCATCTTACGAAAGGTTTTGTACTGTAATACCATTTCATAGTGTCAAACTAACTTGTGGCACCTTGCCGTGTGCCTCATTATGTTTTGTAATTTTTGTGCCCCATTGATATATTTTTAACATGCTTGCGTTTAGTATGTTATATTCGACTAAATGTCTCTGCTCATCTCCATTTTAGATGCTAGAATCTCTTTCGAAGTTTTGCGTATTACTTGGTTGGCTTTCGGTGGTTTCTCCTTTCACTTTTTATGATATTAATATGTTAGGAAATCCCTCTCGGCCAATGAGTAAGTGCATGGATCTGGTTGTCTCCTTTTTCAAGTACTCCCCTGGAATTCACGCAACATTAATGGGAACAACCTTTCTTCATATCCCTAATTTGGGCAGTTAAGCTGTGATATTTTCATCTTGCACTCCCTGACTATCCTCCTTTATTTTTCTACTCAGCTCTTACCTTGAAATTGGGAGGTTATTGGAGCCCGTGCTATTGAGCGCGCAACCAAACTCACCTATCACACTCTAAGGCTAATCTGATAAGCAGGAGTTCATAGAGCTCAGCCGAGTTAAGAATCGTTTACCTAGGTATCTAAAGCGAAAAATTAGTCCAGTCTTAAACAGTAAACAGTGCATAAAGTAAGAGTGAACTTACGTTTCTTGTTTCATCTGACTCTCCACGCAGCGTAGAGAAAAACTCATATGCTTGGCAATGCCCCCACTCCTCATGTCAATACATAAACTAATCAGAGATTCGCTTCGTTTGTAGCACCCTTATACATAACAACTCTCGGTAACAACTACAGAGTGGTTCATCTGAATAGTGCTTACCAGAATTAAGGACCTAACCTTATTCGTATACTATAGATCGTTTTGGCTTTTACTCAAACTTGATCCATCTTTATGTCTCCACATAAAGTTCAGTATTCATATAATAGTCATGATGTCTTTAGTTTATAATGGATTTTAGTCTTTACCAAGTTGCAATTTACAAAATTCAATAAACAAGTTTATTGAGAAATGTTGAATACAACATCTTTATGAAAGAAAAATGTTTAAATTTACAAATTAGCGAGTTTTACGGACCTATAAGACCAACAACTCCGCCATCTTGGAACTAAAACTCCGTGGATAAATGTTATACCAAGGTATATACACTAATGTTGCGTATCATTGAGGAATAAATACAATAAATAACGGCTATCAGATACCCATTTTTATTTCTCCCCATTTGCCTAGTTCTAAGTATCTCGTAGTCTAGTCCCACTAGGTGACCCTAAACACTTTTAGCTAAACAGGCACTCGTACAAATGGATCATGCCAAGTTGTCTTATTTGAAGGCATGGAAAGAATATCTGTGCTGGACGATCATTATTTCCTCTGTGTACACTCTTCCTTGATGAGATGGTATTTTTGTCGAGTGCTTCCCACGTTTATGGCTTCTAATTCCTTTGAGTTTGCAACCCTCCATTCTTATCACAATATTAGGATAACTTTGTAGTGTATATTGAACCATTCCAAATCAGTCAGGAAGGTTTCTGAGCCATACACTTTTTTAACTAACTCGCTTTACAGCTACATACTCAGCTTCCCATTGTGGGAGTTCAGGCAATATAACTTTGCTGATACTTCTCCATACGTACTGCTTCTCCATTTAGAGTGAAAGTTGAGAACACTCGAAAAAAGCGTTTTTTTTGATTTCTTGAATCATTATCCGGTCTTCTGAAGGAAAAGTCGGGATTAATGTAAATGTAATAAGGATAAGATCCTTAGTATTCCAATTGTTATATTTTAAACAAGAATCCACACTTCATGTGCACTTAATAGAATCTGTACAACAATCACCATTAGTCAAATGTGCATTGACCACAATATCAAGTATATCAAGGATTATCAAGGTGTATCAAAAGTTGTAGTATTGCAGGTGTATGATAAGATGTATCAAGCTAAAGTTGTATATCAAGTATTGTTGATTTTGTCCATATGTGAGGTATTCAAATGTGTCCCACTACCAGTGAATATCAGATGATTATTAGGTGAGTGTTTAAAGTTGAGTTCTTATACCAAGTGATTGTTAATATAAAGATGTGTAGCTTTATATCAGTAGCTACAAAACATTTAAAAATTTTGTTACTTGTGGGTTTTGGCTTCATTTAGCCATTTTTGTAAACAAGTGTAGTATTCTTAATATATTAATTTATATATGCCCTTTTAAGTACCCCTTTTATTATGTAAAACGACCTTAAGACTTCACACCTCATGTTAAATTCTATTCTGGATATTATGTACTCTATATAAGACACATCTTTAGTGATTGCCTCTCGTATACTTTTTAGTGTGGCTTGTCGTCACGCTGGCGACAAGGACCTAATCAATTATATTGTCTAAATATTTAGTTGTTTAATTGATTTGAGTTTTATATCTTTGAAGATTTTTTTTATTTCCCTCACCTTATCGGTAGATGTCTCATAATCGAATTAATCGTGCTTTGGATGCAATTATGGACACCTAAAACATACATTGCATGGGCCAATAAACATACAAGTATTAACGATTAATGTTTCAATTCTACTCACATACTCATTCTAGATATTCAAATAGAGACAGGGAAAAAAAATAAGCTAAAAGATCCAGGAAGAATACATCAAAATCTCAAAGAATCAATAGAAAACGTCCAACAAACCTAAAAATTGACGTTTGGTCTTTCAATCTTCATTGAATATGAGTCCTGATGCCAAAGTACATAAATATAACTCAAACTACAAAGAAATATCATGGATTTTGTCCAAAAATGGCCAAAATCGTGCTTGGAGCTTTAAAATCGTCCTAACACTCCTTTCCCTTTTACCAAAAATGAATAAATCAAATTTACACATTGCACAATATCGTCGCGATGACTATGCCCCTTGTCGCGCATGCTTCGCTTTGCGCTTGTGCGCATGTAGGCTGTTTTCTTTCATCAATCTCTAAAATGCTGATGCTCTCGCCTTATCATGCGTTATGCCTTCAATTATGGCACTAGGTGCCGCTAGGCCAACCTCTAAGAGCATTTTCATAATTTGCCTCATTTAAATTCTAGATGCTCTTTTTAGCTTTTAATTGCTCCAAATTAACCATGAATGGCTCATAAAGATTGGTTCTACCTCATAGGTGTGATAGCACAGGAAATGTGCTATCTTCATTTGGTTAACTTCGGGTTGTTTAGCTACTTAATTGGTTTCAATTGATCATTTTATACGATTCAAGTGTACAAGTAGTCCGATCAACCGTTCAGGACAAAAGGGCACTAAAATGACGATGTTATGAGATAAATTGATCAAATAACGAAGGAGCGAAGACTACTATCCTGCCAAGTGTTGCACCGCGCCCAATAAGCTTAAGTTCAATGCTAGAAGGCAAAATGCTCGAGTGCAGGCCAGCGTTGGAACGCCAGCCTCTAAGCTTAAGTCCCAAGATAGCGTTGCAATTCTCCGGAGATGCCCCAACACCACAGTTGCACCGCTCCCCAATACCCTCCGATGCTCTAATACAAAATAGGCAGCGTTGCAATGCCCCTGGCGAGCGTTGCAACATTACGTAGTTTAACGGACGTATAGCCCCAGCGCGTGCGCAACGTAGCGTTAGGCTAGCGCTACAATGCATGCCTGACACTCGGTCATTATGTGTCATCCCAAGTACACAAATTCTTAAATGCCGCTGCTCTGTCCAGCATAGCTTTAGCTTCCTTTTTACACCAAAATAAAATCTTCCCCTTTGTCAAAATTGAATTCGAGTATGATCAGAGGCTAAAAGGTAAGAACTTAGCTTGGGTTTGTTAGTTTAGTTAGGTTTCAATTCAATTCTTGAGACTCGTGTTTTAATTGTCTGAGTTTTTATTATGAATTTATGAGCATTTATCTTAAGTTTATTCTTCAATTTTCGTGTATGGCATAATCTGAAAAATTAGTCATGCATGTTTAATTGATTGCTTTTATTGGTCCTAATTTGTAATTGTTAGGTAGTCGTCACCTAGAAGCAAGAGTTAAGTTGGTTTGTTGTATTAATTTGGGATCCCAATTAGCAAGTATTACGTTCTATCTTAGATAAATCTCGGTCAATTAATTGGTTAGACGATGGAAATCAATTAATTGGCTTAGCTCTGCCCTTAATCTTAATGCCTCTTGATTGATTGATTGGTTGAGGATCCCCACTTTTCTGTTAATTAACTTGATTTTATGGACTACCAGTTAGGATTCTAATTGAGTAGGCTAAGTTTAAATTAGAATATTCTCACGCATCTTTAGAGTAGTCTGTGATAGAATTGATGAGGAATGAACTAAACTATAATCACCCAAGCTAAATATTCATTCGTTTGATAAATCATCACATTCGTTTACTTGCGTACTTTTTGTTCTTTGGCAATTTTTATTTCAGAATTTCTCACAATTAAACC
>NC_052353.1:10558555-10578974 GCF_009727055.1 Benincasa hispida | reverse complement strand
AAGAGAGAGATATGATAAAGAACATGAGAGAGTGGAAGAAAGTTAGGGATAAGAATCCTTCTCTCCCAATCGCCCATATAACTCCTCTAGGAGTTTTGTATAATTAATTAATTTAAATTTATAATTTGTTTAATTAAATAAGAAAAATAAATTTATTTATTTATTTAAAAAACAAGATTTTTTTCATGAATTAGATAAAAATTTAATATATTAAAATAAGTCAAATAATTGTTAATTAATCAAATTAATTAATAGTAATTAAATATCTCATATTTAGTTCAATGTGCATTAAAAATCATATTCTAATACATCCCAAATTTAATTTAACCTATAGTTTTATTTCAATTAATTTAATTAAATAAAATTAAATAATTAGTTAATCATTAAGTTAAATATCACAAATTTAATTTAATCTTATAACTGAATCACATTCAATTATTCTTCTCTCATATTACCTATAATTTTAATGTGCATGTAATGTACATTAATTTCAAGCTATAATTTTAATATGAATTCTATTCATATTAAATTCAATATTTGAACTGTTTCAAATATTTAATTCTTCCATAAGTTAATTTTTTAATCAAATTCAAAATAAATTTATATTATAAAGTTGAGTTAAAATATAAACTTTATATTATAATGTATCACCATACATTATATTCTTTCGCTTAATAAATTTGAATAATTCAAAATACTTTAATTACCCCAATACATTTTATGAGCTACCAATGGGACCTAATAGACCTAATGATCAGCAGATCCCACGATATGAGATTAATTGGCTAAACTCATTAACTAAGTGAATTATTATTCATTACCAGTGGGTATATTTCATTATAGGCCCACAGTTGTACTCTTCTTACTGCAGATATATTCTTGTGTCTACAAATATTAACCAATAACAACCAGTTAATCTTCACAAGTGTTCATAACACCAGCTAGATCAAATTATCAGGTTTACCTATACGTCCTTAGTACCAATGCTCTTCTAATGAACATCCTGTTTGTCGTCCAACCATCAAATAGAAACCTCTCCCAGGCCAGTGAGAGGGTAGGGCCATTTGTTCAAGTCTCGAAGACACTACTTAAAGGAATACTCATCTACTTATCCTAAAGTCCGGAAGAAGTGAATTTCATCTGTTATGTTGGACATCCATGTAGAGTAATTTTTGCCAGTAAGTTTTTCAATTTTATGCAGTGGAATTATTAAGGAAGACATTGCTGAAAATAAAAAACAAACATTGATCATATTAGATATCTTTACTTAACCCATCACACAAGCAAATAATTGCAACTATTCAATAGATTTAGCAAAATCAAGCAATCATAGAACCTTAATAAATTATTGATTTAGTTTTTGTAATGATGCTTTAGGTGTTTAAAGCAACAGCCACCAAAGATTGATCAGTCACTCCTCCTCTGAAATGAGACAGCTCTAAACTAATTCTAATACCAAAATACTTCATATTCCTATAAACATTAGACACCGTTGTTCGGTCAAGGATTCGTTAACTCTTAACTCATCCTTATAAATGTAACCCTCATACTTTTAGATCCTAGACATACATACCAACAGGCTACCATTAGGAAAGAAAACAGTTGGTAATTAACCTAAGTGACCCTATCCTTTTCAAGAGTTCACTTTGATCTGAATCCTATGATCTCTCGTAGGGATGGTTTCTCTAGGACAACACGGAAGCAGATCATGGGAATCTCACAGTGTGACTGAATGATGGAGACTGAAGGATACGTTGATATGCGTCTCGCTCCTACTTACTATAGATATTTTCCCCATTCACTTTGTTATTGACTCATGTAAACACTTTCTAAAGGGAGGTCGTGCCCAAAGGGACATGAAGTTGTGAACATGCAGGAACGTAGGGGCAAAACTTCATATAAATATCTCATTTTTACTTTTTCTCCCACTAAAGTGTATTATCGTATTTTTGGGTTATTTAACTTAGATAAATCTGGCTAATTCAATCTTTCTAAGCCTATGCCTATTATAACTCTTATAAAAAGGTCTTTACACTATTTTCTAGGTGAATTAAACCCTTTTAATTAACTTAATGACATTTTATGCTAACATTAAACTATGACTAATTCAATTCAAGTTTCAAGTTAGTTCCCAGATAGGAGGTGTTTCGTAAACCGTTAACTTAAATACTTCCGGCCTAGACATAACTTAACAGGTAGAGTTCCCTTATAATCATAGTAATGTTTTTCCTACTTAGTTCATTAAAGATATTTTAAAACTAAGAAAAAAGTAATTCTAAATCCTATTAGAATTAAATGATCTTAGGTCTAATTAATTTTAAATAATTTGAAATTAATTAATTTACCCAATGATCCTATGTTTGCATGCAATTCTTGATTATAGATTAACGATTTCTAATAATTGATTTAAAAAACATTTTCAAATTTTAATTATTAGTCCTACAATCTTGCTCTCTACGATTTAATTTAATTAGCAATCATATTCTAATTAATTAAATAATTAAACAATAAAAAATGCATTGGATGAATATAATATAACAATTATATTATTACTATGGATATGTCATGATCAATGAATGTTAATTTTCATATTTAATTAACATAACTCCTTATATTAAGCTAAACATGAAAATCATACACACATGCTGTAGAAAATTGCATTAAATACAACTGTTTATATTTAACCAATGTTATTACATGCTTTATGCTTTATTATTTTCATCAAATTAACATAGCCATTATATCAAATAAATCATGAAATTGAATAATCATGCATTATCTCATATATTATAACTATTATAATATATAAAAATGCATGAGCATGCTTAACCTAAGGTGTGATTATATCTAAATGACATCAAAAAAGCATTTAAATAGAATATGAACTGGGTAATTAGCCCCTAGCATAACAAAAGGAATAAAATTACATTAATTTTACAAATTTTATCCTAAAAAATCTTCAAACGCTCTAGAACTAGACCAAAACTGCTCGAACCGGCCAAAAATCACTTGAACCGGCCAAAACTGCTCGCATCGACCGAAAACTGCACAAATCGGTTAAAAACACAAGCCAGGTCAATGAACCAGTCAAACCAATCAACAAACTGCTTAACTAGTCAACAATTTGCATGCCAAATGCCAAACCGACCAGACCGCTGAACTACGGTTGACGTCAGCATCTTCTGTGTTACCGTGATGCTTGCGTCAGCCATATTGTTTTCAATTTTCTTTCAAATTTCAGCCTATGTACCTCCGTTTTCCACTATTTCTAGCCAAATTTGGTCTCGATTTTCATCGATCTTTATAAAAAAAAATGACCTAATTTAGACCTGGACATACAGAAGACTTAATTGCCTAAAATGCATCCCTTGCATGAATGAAACATATAAAAAAAAATTGTAAACTCTAGGGCCAATTAACTAAATTAGTTCACAATGAAATCCAACATTGATAATGCAGATCCCACATTAAATAAAAAAAAAAATTAATTGTTAATTAAAATTTTAAGATGACTCTCATACCAATTGCTGGATTAAAATCCCAAGCGCAGCGAAAAAAATTTAGACCATTTTCAGATTTTAATAACAAATTAACAAATGAAATAAAATCTAGAAACCATCATTGACAACACTAGAGGGCTTCACGAACTTTTTCGATGTACGATCTTGATTCCTCTACTACTAATCAAGTGAACACAACCAAAATGGTTTCACTAGTATTCTCTTTGGGCTAATGAGGTAGGAAAAGCTAGGATTCTAGAGAAAAATCAAAGACCAAGAGCTAAAGAAAAAAAAAAACTAGATGCACCGAGAATTGAGAGAGACGAGAAAGTTAGGGAGAAGATCTCTCTCCCATTGGAAGTTTGTTATAACTAATTTATTTAATAAATTAAATCAAAATTTAATTTATTAAAATAAAGAAAATAATTCTTAATTAATTGAATAATTAATAATAATTAAATATCTCATATTTAATTCAATGTGCATTAGAATCATATTCTAATTCATCCCTTTTTCATAACCTATAGTTTCAATTCAATTAATTTAATTAAATTTAAATAATTAATTAAATCTCCAATTAATTAATCATTAAATTAAATACCACATGTTTAATTTAACCTTATAATTGAATCACATTCAGTTATTTTTTCTCATATTACCAATAATTTTCATGTTCATCTAATGCACATTAATTTTAAACTACAGTTTTAATATTAAGTCTATTAATATTAAATTTAATATTTGAACTCATTCGAATATTTAATTCTCCCATAAATTAATTTTTGAATCAAATTTAAAATAAATTTATAAATTTATTTAAAATAGAAACTTTATATTAGAATGTATCATCATACATTATATTCTTTCCCTTAGTAAATTTGAACATCTCAAATTACTTTAATTACCTCAATATAAGTGAGACCTAATAGACCTACAGATTAGAAGCTCCAACGATATGAGATTAATTGACTAAACTCATTAACCAAGTTAATAAATATTCGTTAGCTATGGGTACTGTCACACCCCTCCCAGATTACCCTTTTAATCTGGATGAAGATATGACCGTGGTAGTTACTAACCCTACTGCCAGTACCCACCACCAAAGGCTTCTATTCTAAATACCAACCTGTTCAAAACATTAGTAGTATATGCATACAGCAAGCCTCCCTTAAGGTTCTACAAAGATACATAAACACATGCATACAGACATGACTTAACATCTATAGAAAAATATTCACAAATGGCCGAAAACATTCCTATCAAAGCCCTAGTCCCTCTCAAAATATGTGTACATAAACAAGCCATCAACCTAAGTTCTTCTGAACAAGCCGAGCTTTTCAGTGGCAAGCAGTAGCAGGATCAACCTTGAGGAATCTGACCGCTACCTGAAAAAAAACATTTGAAAACGTGAGCTAGAAACCCAGTGAGTGACTTAATAAAAACATAAATCTCATGCTTAAACTTAAAGCTCGAAAACAAAATACTGGAAGTAAAATGTACCAAGCAACCGTGTATACAAAACCTTTAAAACCATCATTAAACATCATTATTCCTTAGTTGAAAACGAGCATACATCGCTCTAGCTCCCAATGTCTGTTACCGGCAAGAGACCCATACTTCGGCCTCCCCTTTGCTGGTATATAGCCTAGGAGACCCATACTTTGACCTTCCTTTATCCTTAGTTGAGAGTGAACTACTTGATCTAACCCTCAACATTAACCCTAGTCGGGGAGAACCCTTTTGCTCAATCCCTCAACGTCAACCTTAGTCGGGGAGAACCCTTTTGCTCAATCCTTCGATATCGTATTACCAACATGCAGGTGGTGTTTTCTATGTACCATCAACACCTTTGGTACATTTATTCAGATACCTTCCTTACCTTCAGTATCTGGCTCACTTAAGTTATCAAGTCCTCGAAGAGCATTAAAAGAATAGTTTTCAAATATAGCATAGAAAACACTTTAGGATGTCTTCCCTACCTTAGTATCCCTTTTCATTATGTTTAGAAATACCAACATCTGTACTTCGATAATCTTAGGTATTTAAAGCATAATACATCAAGCTTCATTCAACCTTAGCTTTAACCCTAACGCATGCTTCATACTTTGTGAAATAAGTTGGCTTAAAACACACTAAACCAACTTGTAAAAACCATTAGCATGCGTTAGACAAGGAAAACATACTTGAAAAACCCATACACTAGTAAACATCATGAAAATGAAGTTACTAAAACTTGCTGAAAGTATTTGGACAAGATAACATATTTAAATCGTGTCAATTTATTTGGAAAACATGCTTTATTTAGCATGAAAAATAGCTTCAAACATATGTTGCTTGAACTTCATTTGAACACTTAGCATGAGAAATATCTTCTAAGAAATCATAGTTTCTAAATCATTAGAACATTAAAGAATCACATAGTCACTCACAGCTCGTTGGCCTCTTAACGGGTTATACGCCTCTCCTAGCGCTTCTTGGCCTGAAAGGACATAATTCCCGGTTAACTACTTAGAATTCTTAGCAAAATACCTCAAATAGTTCATTTTCTAATGGAACTTTCATTATCAAAGACAGTTTTACTAGCAAGATTGTAAACCCCGAACTTAGGTTCCTTATATAAGCATGTTTAGCCAAAGGGATATTATATTACATATTTAGTAAGTAGAAATTCATGTTGTTTCTGATCCAATCACTAATCTAAGTACCTCTCAAGATAATCAGAGGGTGTGGCTCCTTGTTCAAAACTTGGATTCAGTATTTAAGAGAACAACCTCTTTACTATCCCTAAATCGGGTAGGTATGAGTTCCGTCTAGCACCTTATGTCCCCAGCTATCTACTCGGTCTTACCCCTGAAATGGAAAGCTTATTCAGTAGGCGTTTTTTAGCCAACACTTACCTACGTAAATCTATGGATAATCTTGAAAAAATAGGAGTTCATAGTTAGCTGAGGATGAAGGTCGAGTTTTTTAGGTCATCGATTTGAAAAAGTTAGTCTTAAACAATAAACAACGTTATAAAGTAAGAGTGATTTATTTCTTGGTTCGTTCTTATGAAAACTCATTGCATAGGATACCCCCGCTCCTCATGTCACAACATAAATAAATCAGGATCACTTCATTTGTAGCACATTACAACAAATTGAAATAACTATAGAGTGGTACCCAACTTTATTTGTATACTATAGACCATTTTGGCTATTAACTGAACTTGATCCATTCTTATGTCTCGACATAAAATTCAAATATTCGTATAATAGCCATTGATCTTTAGTTTATTGGATTTAATCTTTACAAGTGCAATTTACATATACAATAACATTTTATTAAATAAACGTCAATAACATCTTTATTGATAACAGAATTTGTTTAACATTACAAACTAGGAGTTTCAGGACATATAACCCAACATGGTCAATATTATATGTAAGTGACCCCACTGGATTTTAGTCCAAGTGGGTGTTTGTTGGGTTTTATGTCCTAAAACTCGTGATTTGTAAACAAACAAATTCTATTTTAATATAAAGTTTTTATTGAGGTTTAATTAGTAAAGATGTTATTGAATATGTGAATTACATTTAAGAACCCTAAATCTAATGAAATGAACAATTTGAGGTATTTTGCTAAGAATTGTAAATAGTTAACCGGGAATTATGTCCTTTCAGGCCAAGAAACGCTAGGAGAGGTGTATAATTTGTTAATAGGCCAACGAGCTGTGAGTGACTATGTAATGCTTTAATGTTTTAACGATTTAGAAACTATGATTTCATAGAAGATATTTCTCATGCTAAGTGTTCAAATGAAGTGCCAAGCAACATATGTATGAAGCTATTTCTCATGCTAAGTAAAGCATGTTTTCCACGGAAAATTGACACGATTTAAATATGTTATCTTGTTCAAATACTTTCAACATGTTTTAGTAACTCCATTTTCATGATGTTTACTAGTGTATAGGTTTTCCAAGTATGTTTTCCATGTCTAACGCATGCTAGTGGTTTTTACAAGCTGGTTGAGTGTGTTTTAAGCCAACTTATTTCACAAAGTATGAAGCATGCGTTAGGGTTAAAGCTAAGGTTGAATGAAGCTTGATGTATTATGTTTTAAATACCTAAGATTGTCAAAGTACAGACGTTGGTATTTCTAAACATAATGAAAAGGGATACTGAAGGTAGGGAAGGCTTCCTAAAGAGTTTCTATGCTATATTTGAAAACTATTCTTTTAATGCTCTTCAAGAACTTGATAGCTTAAGTGAGCCGGATACTGAGGTTAAGTAAGGTATCCGAATACATGTACCGAAGGTGTTGACGGTACATAGAAAACTCCACATGCACGTTGGTAATATGACATTGAGGGATTGAGCAAAAGGGTTCTCCCCGACTAAGGTTGACGTTAAGGGATTAAGCAAAAGGTTTCTCCCCGATTAAGGTTGACGTTGAGGGATTAAGCAAAAGGGTTCTCTCCGACTAAGGTCGACGTTAAGGGATTGAGCAAAAGGGTTCTCCCCGACTAAGGTTGATGTTGAGGGTTAGATCTAGTAGTTCACTCTCAACTAAGGATAAAGGGAGGTTGAAGTATGGGTCTCCTAGGCTATATACTAGCAAAAGAGAGGCTTGAAGTATGGTGTCTCTTGGCCGGTAACAGACGTTGGAGCTAGAGTGATGTATGCCCGTTCTCAACTAAGGAATAATGATGTTTAATGATGGTTTTAAAGGTTTTGTATACACGGTTGCTTGGTACATTTTAGTTCCAGTATTATGTTTTCGAGCTTTCAATTTAAGCATGAGATTTATGTTTTTATTAAGTCACTCACTGGGTTTCTAGCTCACGTTTTCAAATGTTTTTTTTTCAGGTAGCGGTCAGATTCCTCAAGGTTGATCCTGCTGCTACTTGCCACTGAAAAGCCCGGCTTGTTCAGAAGAATTTAGGTTGATGGCTTGTTTATGTACACATGATTTGAGAGGGACTAGGGCTTTGATAGGAATGATTTGGGCCATTTGTGAATATTTTTTTGTAGATGTTAAGTCATTTCTATATGCATGTGTTTATGTATCTTTGTAGAACCTTAAGGGAGGCTTGCTGTATGCGTATACTACTAATGTGTTGAACATGTTGGTATTTAGAATACAAGGCTTTGGTGGTGGGTACTGGCAATAGGGTTAGTAACTACCACAGTCATATCCTCATCCTGATTAAAAGGGTAATCTGGGAGGGGGTGTGACAGGTAAGATTTGATCCACCTTTAAATTTAAAAGCTCATAACCTTCGTGCTCCTTTTTCTAGTAGGTTGGTTGTTGCTAAGGAAGTTAAGCACATGGAGGAGGTGAAATATGTCCCGCCTTCAAGTGGCAAAAGCCCTACTATAAAGGGCAAGAAAGTTTGGGTGGAAGTATTTTAGAAGAAGGAAAAGAAGCTAAAGGGAGAGGTTAAACAAGATGTAATACTGTCAGGTAATCTTTTTGTTAAGCAGGACGACCCATGTATGTTTTATGTTCTCTATCTGATAGGCACCAAAAAAAAAATGAGCAAGCCATACTAGATTAAGGGTATGCAATAAACATAATTCCTGCTCCTGTGTTTTCTAACTTTTAGTCCCACATCTTGCACCTTACTAATATTTTGGTGCAGTTAACTGACCATTCTCTTGTTAGGCCAGTTGGTTTGGTTAAAGATATGCTTATTAAAGTCAATGACCTAACTTTCCCTTCTTATTTCTATATGATTAATATGAATGTTGATCCTTCTTCTTCAAAGTAATCTTTGTTGTTATGTGGATCCTTCTTAAAGACTACTAGGGCAAATATTCATGTTGATCAAGGGTCCTAACTTTGAGGCACGAATAGAAAATTCAAAAAAAAAAAATTAAAATTGTTTCTCCCATTATTGATAACCCTATTTTTTCTAATACTTATATTTTTCAGGACAATGTTCAACCTCCTAAGTTGGGGCTGAGAGATGAAAATTTGGTGGCCTATAGTGATTATGGTTGATGAAGTGGAGTCGGGTCAAGCATACCAACATTAAACAATTACGCTACCTAGAGGTAGCCAGGATTTACATTTTTATTGCTTTCTTAGCTTAGGTTTCCTTTAGGTGTTTTTATTTTTCTTGAGCTTAATTCTTTCAATTTTTCTTGATTTTTAGATTTTTTTTTACCATAAGAAGATGAAGAGAAATAATTTTTGATGCGCTAGATATTTCGTCATCCAATGTGCCAAATTTAATGGATGTTTTATGTTTCCCTTTTATTTTGTCCATGCTTTTCTTTTCTTATAACATTGGGTACAATGATAGATTTTCATTTGGGGGGTGGGGTATGTCTGTGTTCTGGCTGGAAGAGCATTTGAGCTTGACTGTATGTGTGCTTATATGTATGTTTACTTAAGTTAAGTGGTTCGTTATGATGACTAGTCTATGACACATTCCTTTGTGATTTTCATTTGTATGACAAGATGATTGACATGAGTAATAATGGTTTTTAACCCTTTTTAAATTTTTTTTCCTTAGTTCTTGTCTTCCTACACTAGGTCTTGCAAGCTTAAAACCGTATCCTTTAACCTCGTAGCTCTTAGTTTGAGCCATATAGATCATTTCCTCCATTTCTCCATGAAGAAATGTTGTGATGATCGATGCCCATCTATTCAAGAAATATATCAAAGTGAACAACAATAGATAACAATAATTGAACAGATGAACGTCTCACCATTAGAGAGAAATGTAGGATTGTAACATTAAGGGGGTGAATAAAGTTGCTTCAACAATTAAAAATTTTCCAAGAAATTTAAATGAAACAAAATCAATCTAAAATAATTTATATTGATGAAATAATTAGCAATAAAAATAAGTAAATTGCATAAATGAAAGAGTAGAGAGAAAGAAAATGACACCAGTAATTTTTATAGTGGATCGAAATCCCTACTCCACTCCCCAGGACTTCTTTTTAGGTATTTGACTACAGGAATTCTCTTACGGGTGAGAACAAAACCAATTTACAACTCTTTTTATGAGTTCAAGAGTGAAACCACTACCGATCTTTTTTCAGGTTGAGGATCCGACCTATTTTGATATTTTTCAACGGGTTCAAGATCAAACCACTACAAATCCTTTTATGAGATAAGGACTAAACCATTATACTCAACCCAAGGTGCACTTACTCCTTACTACAAAACCTAATAAAGAAATGATGAAATTGACATCCTACAAAAATAAAACTTTCACAAGACTAGATACAAAATTTTGAAGCACTCAAATATAATATATCTCTTAAAATAAGCTTTCTCTCAAAAATAAATTTATGAAGATGAAGTTTTGAATAATAACCAACAATGCAGGATTGAAGAGAGAATTTCAAAATGATTTAGAGATGAGAGATGGTGTTTATAGAGACGAGAGAACTAAATTTAAATAATAACATTAATAATAAAAAAATAATAATAATATATGGAAAGTGCCAACCACACTTTGATTTTTTTAAAAAGTTTTTTCAAAGACAACCAATTGTCAAATTGTTTGTTTGTTCATTTTTAATTTTCTTTAAACTTCTAATTCCTTTTAAAATTCAATTCTTTTAATTTATTTTAATGTGAATAATTAATATTTGGATAGTGCAACGTGTCACGCTCAAGTCCTCCAATTTGATTTGATCATTTCATCATGGGCGTATTATCTCTTCGGCCCATATTATCATTGGAGGAACCTGTGAAGGCCCTGAGTAGACACGAGAATTGGTCCTACTTTACTTGATACTTAGCTTCCATTGTGGATTCTGCAATACAACTTTACTTGATGCTTCTCCACACAACTGCTCCTCCATTCAGAGTGAACACTGACACAAAGTTGATTACCTAGAATCAATATTGGTTTGGATGTCTGAATCAATGTATCTAGTAAGGATTAGATCCTCAGTACTATACACGAGCATATAATTTCTCGTTCTCCAAAGATACTTGAAAATGTTCTTAACGGCGGTCCGATTATCATATCTAGGATTGAACTGAAATCTGCTGACTATTCCAACGGCATAGCATATATCGGGACGAGTACATAACATTGCATACATTAAACTCCCTACTGCTGATGCATATGGAATTCGTTTTATATCCTCAACCTCTTCAGGTGTGTTAGGTTTTTGTTCTTTAGAGAGGTGAATTCCATGTCTGAAAGGCAACGTTCCTTTCTTGGAATTTTACATTTTTACCTAGACAACATATTGTGTATATAAGATGCTTGAGATAGTGCTAATGTCATGTTCTTGTGATTCCCAACTATTTGGATCCTAAGAACATACTGTGTTTCTCCCAAATCTTTCTTTTGGAATTGCGCAGCCAGCCATCTGTTAACGTCGGCTAGAACTCTACTTCATTCCTAATGAGTAGAATATCATCAACATATAACACTTAAAAAATGACAGTTTTGTTAATGATTTTCTTGTAAACACAAGGTTCGTCAATATTTTGTTCAAAGCCAGAAGATTTGATCGCATCGCAGTGTCAAATCTCATATTCTAGGATCTAGATGCTTGTTTCAACCCATAAATGGATCGATTAGGTTTGCAAACCTTTTCTCTTGACCCTGTTCAATAAACCCTTCTTGTTGAGACATATAGATACTCTCTTCAAGATAGGCATTCAGAAAGGTTGTTTTGACATTCATGTGCCATATTTCATAATCATAAAATGTAGTTATAAACAAGAGTATTATAATTGACTTTATCATGGCAACTGGAGAGAAGATTTCTTTATAGTCTACCCTCTCTCTTTGGGTAAACCTTTTTCCCACAAGTTTTTCTTTGTAGGTCTATACCTTACTAGGTTGGTCTTGTTTTCTCTTGTAGATCCATTTGCAACCGGTGGATTTTACCCCTTTACGTTGATCTACAAGATCCCAGATGGAATTGGAAGACATAGATTCCATTTCAAGGTCCATAGCATTAATCCATTGGTCTTTATCCACATCATGCATTGCTTGTTTGAAAGTCAATGGATTTTCTAAGCCATCATGTGCTATGATGACTTGAGTTTCAGTTAAATCCATGTACCGGTTATGCTATTGCACAACCCTTCCACTACGACGAAGCATTTGTCGATAACTCTAATTGATGAACCTGCTCCGTCAACAACTCTTGTTGATGCATTTGTCGTTTCTCTAGACATTTCTTCTATTACTAGCTTACTGTAAGGTTGATGATTCTTCATGTGGTCTTCCTCCAGGAAAGTTGTATTTGTCGATATAAATACCTTGTCTTCTTGAGGATCGTAAAAGAAACGACATTCCAACGATTTAGGATTTTCACCAACTCATGTGCTGGGCAACCCCAAATTCTGAAGTAACGTAAATTTCCTTTACATCATCTCCAGAGCTCGTAAGGTATTTCAGAAACACTTTTCGAGGAAACCATGTTCAAAATATACACTGCAGTTTCGACTATGTGTCCCCAAAAAGAAATTGGTAACTGAACATAACTCATCATGGAACGAACCATGTTCAACAAGGTTCTGTTTCTCTTTTTTGCCACACCGTTTTGTTGAAGTGTTCTGAGGGCTGTGAGTTGAGACTGGATTCCATGTTCTATCAAATAGTTCTTGAATTCTATGTCCATATACCAACTCGATATGATCGAAGTATTTTTTATTCTTTTTACCTAATTGGTTTTCAACCTCGGCCTTATATTCTTTGAACTTTTCAAATGTTTCAGACTTTTGGTGAATCAGGTAAATATGCCCATACTTGGAATAGTCATCAACGAAACTGATGAAATATTCATACCTTCCTGTAGCTCTAACATTAATAGGCCCAGAAAGGTCTAAATGTAGTAGCTCAAAGGGTTCTTTGGCTCTATGATCTTTTCCAGAAAAAGATCTTTTACTCATTTTACCCTCAAGACAGGATTCATAAGGTGGTAATGAACTATTTTCCAACTTATTTAGACCGTTCTTAACCAGTCTCTCAATCCTGTTGAGATTTATGTGACCCAGTCTCAAGTTCAAAAGATAATTGAAGGATCTCATACCAAGAGTTCCATGAGCGTGTTCAGATTGCTCTAATCTCCCCGTGATCGAAATACAAATTATATACATTCAACCCATACAGTTATACAAATAAATCTAATTATCGGCATGCTCAGAACAAGATAATTAACAGGAAAAGGGTTCCATACCAATTGAGAACTATCTTCAAACTTCAGAACCTCAATGCAGCGGATCCCTCCAACAGATCTACCAACGCCCGGTGGGAACGTCGACTGCAGCAGCACGATCAATGCGAACACGAACGCCACAACGTGAACGATACCACCACTAATGTGTCCCAAGTATTGTCGGAGTGAAAACCCAAAGGGTGGGCTTTGGTGAATTTGGTAAAGGACGGAGGAAAAACAAGTCGTGTAGGCAATAAGCAAGTGGGAGAGAAAACAATGCTATCGTATAGCAGAAGTGCTTATCGCATAGAGGAGCTACACGATCGTGTAGGAAATACTGAACGATCGTTTAACTAAATCGGCACACTATATGATCATTTAGAGAAGCTATACGATCGTCTAGGCGATAGTGTGCAATCGTTTAGGTGCGAGGTATACGATCGTTTAAACAGAGAACACTATCGTATAGACTCTCAAGCGATCGTTTTCTTTCACCAACGCACGCTTCACAATTCTACTAGATGATTGATAGAAGATCGATTGCACGATTCAAAAATGAAAACCTTTTTTATTTTAACCCATCGGTTACCATAACCGATGTTGCCCACTACCCACGTCCAAACGTGGAAAAAAGATTAATTATCATATAATTAATCAATTAATTAACTAATAAATATAATCATATTATATTTATATCCTATAATTTGAGATCACATATCTACTATAGTATTTTCTCCTTTACTTAATATAAATCATATTTATATTTCATTTTCTCTAAAAATAATGTATCTCATACATTTAGCCAATTATATCATATATAATTAACCAATCCAATTATATCATATATAATTGAACTTTCTCTTGTCAATTTGAACATTTCAAATTAACCCAAATTCTAGTTCCCGACTTAATCCAAGCTACCAAGGGGATCTAATGGACCAGTGGCTCGAAGCTCCAACGGTACATGAGTAACTGACTAAACTCTTTAGCCACGAGATCTACCATCCGTTAACTATCAGGCAATACACTAAAGACCAACAGTTGAACTCTTCTTACCACATATATATTTCTGTGTCCATCGGATATAACCAATCATGAGTACGATGACCCTTCACAGATTCTCGTAAGTACAGTTGGGCCCATTTACCATTTTGCCCCTGTAGTTACATCACACTCCTTAAGTAACACTGATTCCTCTAATGAACAATAGAATATAGTCCAACTATGTGTGAACACCTCTCGGGCTAGGAGAAGTTATTTGGCGCCACATCGTTCAAGCCCCAGAATTAGCCCTTAAAGGAGTCATCTTTCTACTTACCCCTGCCTCGGGGAAGGAGTAAATTCTATCTTGTGCAGCTGAGTTCCTAGCTCCCAAATCAAACGAATCTCCAAAATGGTAGGTTTGAATCGGCGACTTGGCCACTCGCACCCATATAAATAAAAGGACCGCTCTCAATGGCAGGAGTTTCCAACTCACTCAAGATTGAGGTCATGTTACCTATGGTCATCCTAGTGAAGTAAAGTCTCTGTCATGAACGGTGTTATATAACGAGACGTTAACACTTCGTGGTTAGGTCTTATACAAACTCTTTATATAGGGTGCCCCCGCTCACATGTCCCCTACACGAATGATCGGGATCAGACCATCTGTGACGACCATTCCACAAAGCGGACCACATCCGTAGTGTTACCAGGATAAGGTTTCCCTCTTATATCCATATACTACAGACCATTTTGGTTATCACTCAAGGCATAATCCACTTATATGTCACCACATACATGCTTGAGTCACATACAGATAACCAGGGATTTATGTTTATTGGTTTGTGGTAAAGCAAATAAAACAATGAATCGAGCAAAATACAAGATGTGAAGAAAATATCATATATTAACAACACAAGTGTTCGTACATACTGTTTACAAACTACAGGACATGAGACTTTAGGGCATCAACTCCAACAATCTCCCACTTTTTTTTTTGGAGAAATTCGTCGACGTTTTGATTGAGTTACGGCAGTTCTGAACATTTCAGTATTATGGAGGGAATTAATGGCTAACGACCTTAGAACATATAAATTCGATTCCATATTTGCTGTGCAAATAAAAACACCATCTTTATGAATAAATGCTTTATTCAAATCAAAAGAGACAGTAGATTTACTTTTCAATAAACACTTTATAGAAATAAGTTTCCTTTTTAGTTCAGGAACAATATATACATCATTTAAAACAAGAAACCTATTCCGTAAAGCTAACTGGAGTCCTCCCACTGCCACAGCTGAGACGACGTGCCCGGTGCCTACTTGCATTGTCGTCTCACCAGCCTCCAACTGTCGCCAAGATCTAATCCCCTAAAAAGAAGAATAAACATGGTTAGTGGCGCCTGAATCAATTATCCAGGCAGAATCATCATTCTCCACTAAACAGTTTTCAAGCACAAGTAAATCACATTTACCTTTATCGGCCTTGGCTACTTTCTTCTCTTTCAGATACCGAGGACAGTTCCTCTTCCAGTGTCCATCTTGGTTGCAGTGGAAACATTTTCCTTTTTGCAACTTGTGGACGCCTCTTTGGGGCGACAGGCAGTGGGTTAGCAGGTGGCTTCCCTTTTCCCTTATCAACCTTCTTCTTCTTCCCCTTTGCAGATTTAGAAGCAGAAGGTGTAGACTTCGTTCCTGAGGTCGAACCTCTATGGAACGTCCTGGAAGATGAAGCAACATTTTCCTCACCCTTCTGCCTCTCTTTACTTTTCAGTAAAGATTGGTATGTCTACAACTCGTTGAGGAGAGTTGTAAGGTTATACTTCACTTTGTTAAGAATCACATTACTAACAAAGTGCAAGAAGCTCTCCGGCAAAGAATGCAGAATTATACTAACCTGGCTACCCTCATCGATGGTAGACCCATTCAACTTCGCCACATTAAACTGGATCATCATGTTTAGCACATGTTCACGAACAGAGGTTCCTTCTTGCATTTTGGAGTTCAATTAAGAGCCTCATGCATAAGCTATCCAGACGATTGTTCAAATATCCCCCACATAGACTCCATGATCTCACGCGCTGAGACCATAGGCTCATGTTTCTTGGCCAAGACTTCAGAAAGACTTGCCAAGATGTAGGCTCGGGTCTTCTCATTCGCCCTTGTCCATCGCTCGTATGCCTCCCGAACATTTCGAGTGGCATTTGGAGCTGGAATAAGAGGACAAGCCTCCGTGAGAGCGAACATGAGATCCTCGATGATTAGGATCGTCGTGATCATGTGTTTCTATGTTGGGAAATTATCGTTAGTAAGCTTTTCGACGCTTAACAATGATAATGTGGTTGTTGCCATTTGAAAATGTTGCTGAAAATATGAACAAAACTTTATTAGATTTTGTTAAACCACTTTTAAACCAATCAATTTTGCAAAATAGTTTCAAGTACCCTAATTTATAGACTTCTATTTTGCAACGATGCCCCAATGAGGTAGGACAAACACTACCGGTGGGGTGATCAGTTGCTCCTTTAGTGGGATGAGACATTCTCAACCATTAGGCAGAACCAACTCTTGGAACTAAATCTAACGCCACCATTTTTCGGTCCAAAATCGTTAACCTTTAACTATTCCGCGTAAGTGTAACCCCTCGCTTTCGGTGCCAGAGTCCCGCCCTAATGCACTTAACGTAGGGAAAAGACAGATTAGAACAAGAGACTAAGTTATCTTATCCACTTACAAGAGATCAACTAAAGAAACGCGCAAAACTGCCATCCTTTAGGCGGACACTCCCAGGGTGCCTCGAGGCGATGCGCAATAACTTTATTCAACCTAACAAGGGAGACTGAGGGATATGTTGTCCCACTTACTATGAACATTCTCTCCATCCACCTTGATATTGACCTACCCAAACACCACCCGTTTGGGGGACATGCCAAAGGTGCCACGAGGCCGACGATAGATCTTACGGTGTGGACTATTTAGGAGAAAAGTGAAAGGTTTAAGTGAAGCACCTCGTACGTCAAGTACCTCCCACTAAATATTCTACCTAGGAATTCATTAACCTAGACAATCCAGCTACTGATTTTAGTATATGTCATCTTTTTAAACTCTACTCATAAACAACATTTGTTTATGAAATATGAACAAGTTCAAGTAGTCACATTTAAACACTTTAATGGAATGTCCTTAACTTGTATGCATACATCAAATCTATCTAATTCACCTTCCCAGGTAAGTTCACAGGTAGGGGTGTTACGTTTCCGTTAACTTAAATACCCCAGCCTAGATAGAACCCGCCTTAGACAAAAGGTCTCTTATAGATAGATTTGCTACACTTTAACTTTTTATTAGCCAATTTAATCCTATTAAACTGATGAAAAGATTAAACTCGTAGGGTTGCTAATCATATTAGAACCATGATCTTAGGTCTATGTGATCCAAGTTTTAAACATTTTAAAACCATGAATTAAACCTAAGTGAGCATGCATGTCTTTCTTATTTCTTTTAGTTCTAGTTTCTCTTTAACTTTTAAAAAGAAACAACCAAAAACATTGCACACGACGAGGTGTTTACAACATTTATAAAATAACCTATGTGTCATGCTTTATGCAATGTCCGGTCATTACTATATATAAATTTTATAAAACGCGTAACAACCAAGCAAACATGCTATCATTCATCCTTATGCATGCATAAATATAACTCTTATATTATATGATGCATGAGCATGCTCTTGCATAATGAAATCATGCATCTCTAAATTATAACAATTACAATAAAGAGAAGATGCATGACTATTGCATAACCTAAAGGTGGGATTTACTATATGTACATACCATATAGCATATAAAAAACATACATCGCATGTAATTATCAAAGGATTAATGGACCGGGATGAGCCTTTATGAAAAATCGGAATGAAAAACCCTATCTATTACATTTTTCATCGTGCAAACAAGTTCAAGGCGAACTGGGTCTAGAACTGCCAGGAGGTCTTCATCGTGTAGCAAACTCCAGTAGGTAGACTATCGTTCAGTGTGCACTAGACGATAGGAGAATAAGTAAACGATCATGTAGACAACAACGAGGCTGTGAAGCCTAACCGTCCATGAGATCGTGTAGAGCGATGACAGGTAAACGATTTACCTTGAGTTACTAATCGATCGTTTAGTCAATTACTAAGCAATAAGCTTGCTGACGTAAACGATTGTCTAGCGCACCTGCACATTAAGCGATCCGCGAGCATCTCATCGTCTATAAGACGCGATACTCAGCGATCGCATACTCGATTGTCAACCCGATGCGACCAACTCTTGATCGCATCCCCCATCGTTTAACCGATGCATTCATTAGCGATCGCGTACTCCTTCATCTTTACAATGCAATGGACAGCAATTGCGTAGAACTTTTTTTGCACGATGCGATCAGCCCTAGATCGTCTTCTTCCTCGAAAAGCTGCAACCTTTGCCTGGAACTTCGACGAACGACTCAAAACTTCAAACAAACATTGAATACAGACTCGATAACGATTATTAATGCCCAAAAATGCAGGGGCCTTTACAAACAACTGCAAATGTAAAAGGATTTAAATCAAACTGAGACTAAACATCCCGAAACATCCATTAATCTAGCACATCCACAACAGATTTAACAATAAAACAGCGTAGAAATGCACCCACCATGAATGTATATTTCATTTTGTTACAACAGATGAAATCAAAGTATCAAAACCTGGCTCTGATACCAATTGAAGGATCTCATACCAAGAGCTCCATGAGCGTGTTCAGATTACTCCGATCTCACCGTGATCGAAATACAAATTATATACATTCAACACATACAGTTATGCAAATAAATCTAATTATCGGCATGCTCATAACAAGATAATTAACAGGGAAAGGGTTCCATACTAGTTGAGGACTATCTTCGAACTTCAGAACCCCAATATAGCGGATCCCTTCAACAGATCTACCAACGCCCGGCGGGAACGTCGACTGCAGCAGCATGATCAACGCGAACAGGAACACTGTAACAAGGATGACACCAACACTAATGAGCCCCGGGTATTATCAGAGTGAAAACCCAAAGGGTAGGCTTTGGTGAATTTGGTAGAGGGCGGAGAAAAAATGAGTTGTGTAGGCGATAAACTAGTGGGAGAGAAAATAATGCTATCGTATAGTAGAAGTGCTTATCGAATAGAGGAGCTACACGATCGTGTAGGAAATGCTGAACGATCATCTAGGAAAAGGTGTACAATCATTTAGCTAAATCGACACACTATGCAATTGTTTAGAGAAGCTATCCGATCATCTAGGTGATAGTATGCAATCATTTAGGCGCGAGGTATACGATCGTTTAGATGGAGAACACTTTCGTATAGGCTCTCAAGTGATCGTTTTCTTTCACCAATACGCGTTTAACAATTCTTTTGGCCAATTGACGGAAGATCGATTGCACGATTCAAAAATGAAAACCTTTTTCATTTTAACCCATCGGTTACCATAACCAACATTGCCCACTACCCTTGTCCGAATGTGGAAAAAAGATTAATTATCATATAATTAATCAATTAATTAAATAATAAATATAATCATATTATATTTATATCCTATAGTTTGATATCACATATCTACTATAGTATTTTCTCCTTTACTTGATATCAATCATATTTATATCTAATTTCCTCCAAAAATAATGTATCTCATCGATACAATTTCCAATAGATCATATGATAATTAAAGCAGCCATATATTATATATAATAAGAACTTCCCTTGTCAAAGTTTGAACATTTCAAATTAACCCAATTACTG
>NC_052353.1:10370748-10557777 GCF_009727055.1 Benincasa hispida | reverse complement strand
CCAATACGAATGATCAGGATCAGACCATCTGTGACAAGTCACAACACTTGTGACCATTCCACAAAGCGGGTCGCATCCGTAGCGTTACCAGGATAATGTTCCTCTCCTATATCCATATACTACAGACCATTTTGTTTATCAGTCAAGACATGATCCACTTGTATGTACCACATACATGCTTGAGTCACATATAGATAACCAGGGATTTATGTTTATTGGTTTGTGGTAAAGCAAATAAAACAATTAATCGAGTAAAATACAAAATGTTAATTAAATATCATATATTCGCAACACTTGTGACCATTCCACAAAGCGGATCGCATCTGTAGCATTACCAGGATAATGTTTCTCTCCTATATCCATATACTATAGATCATTTTGTTTATCACTCAAGACACGATCCACTTGTATGTACCACATACATGCTTGTGTCACATATAAATAACCAGGGATTTATGTTTATTGGTTTGTGGTAAAGCAAATAAAATAATTAATCGAGAAAAATACAAAATGTTAATTAAATATCATATATTAACAACAGAAGTGCTCGTACATACTGTTTACAAACTACAGAACGCAAGACTTTAGGGTATCAACCCTAACAAGGCATTTGGAGACACTTTCATTTTCTTATGAGTCTCAGCAGTTTTAAACATCTGTATGTTCAAAATGGCTTTAACCTTAGTCGGGTTTAACAAATACAAGTTATTTTCTCATTTTGCAGAATAAATTTTGTTATTTCTTGAATTGATGAACATTTCATCATTTACAAAAGAAGTTTTATAATTTTGTTCTAGTAAACAAGAGATAGATTTCAAATTCCTTTTCATAGAAAGAATGTAATATGCATTTTTCAGATCTCCCACTTCTTTAGCTGAAATAATCTCCCCAGTCCCTACCTTAAAGATGGTTTTGCCTTCTGTCAACTGTCTCCATGAACTTGTTTCCTGTGAAAAAGTACAGACATGATTAGCGGCACCTGAATCAATTATCAAGGTTTTATTGTTTTCCACTAAACATGCTTCAATAACAAGTAAATCAAATTTATCTTGTTGTTCAAAATTTGCATTTTCATCTATATTGTCCAAAACTTTAGATGTGTTGGGAGATAGAGGACAATCCTCTCTTAAAACTCTTTTGAAGATGTCAACTACTCGTAATTTGTTTGTTGATTCGATTTTACCGTTAACTAATTCGGAAGTGAGTTTTCAAGAAGAATTTGACATGCTGAAAAAATTAAACAAATTCTAATTAGCAAATTGCAACTAAATTGAAAAAAAAAAATTAGCAAAACATGTAATAATGTACCCATAACCATTATTTATTCGCAACGATACTATAGTGAGTCAGAATACGTGCTACCGAGGGGTAATCAGATACTTCTTCACTAAAACAAACAATTTTGACCAAACACTATCTCCAGAATAACTCTTATTCCTATAGTCATTTAGTTACCATTTTTGGTCAAAAATTACTAACACTTTAGTAATTTTGTAAATGTAACCCTCTGTTTTCAGACGTTAGAGGTTGGCCCCAATTATGCTACCGAAATGGAGAGTCAAAGTTGGGAATGGACCTAAGAATCCTATCCATTTCTAGGATTTATGTTGTTCCGAATCCTATGTTACTACCCTCCGTGGGGATAGCCGCTATTAAACGACTAGCAAGAGCCGCCTAAAGCAAACCAGCATGTTCAACATAGGAATCTCACGATCCAAACTAATGAAAGAGACTGTAGGACATGTTGACACAAATCCTTCACCCACTTACTATGAACTACATCCCCCGTTAAACACTTTCCAAATTGAGGTCACTTCTAGGGTGACACGAAGCGTCTTATAAATCTCGCGGTATGAACTATGTGGAGACGTGACAGTTGAAATGTATTTATCATATATTTGATATGTGTTTGAACGACTTCCCCTTATTCATCTGAATCTAGATTTATGCAAATACTTTCCAAATGAAGGTCACTCCTAGGGTGACACGAAGTATTGCTTAAATCTCGATCTTGAACTCTTAGGGACGTGAGAGCTAAAAATAACGTATCGTATATGTTATTAATCTTTTACTGAAGTATTCTAATTACTTTATCATATAAGTTATTAGACTCCCACTAAAGTGTTCTATTATATGGGTAAATTTATACTTAGGTTCATTTTGGCTAAATAAACTACCCTAAGTCTATGTGGTTTATCCAAGTATAACACTTATAAATGGATTTAAATCTACAATGTCTAGATGATAAACCATTTTATTACCTCACAATGCTTACGTATGCTTATAAAACTGGCTAATAATGCTCAATTATTCGGCCATAATCCTCAGGTAAGAGGTGTTCCGTACACCATCAACTTAAGTAGCCCCAGCCTTAGACAGGATTATATACCAGTTGAGTTTGTAACCGTGAATTATAAGTTGTCAACCTATTTTAACTTATTAAAATGGGTGATTAACTTATGTGCGCATGTAGCTTATCTTCGTTATGGATTTTAATGCCTAACTCAATATTATAACAACTTATAAAAATTAGACATGATCTAACATCCCCAACATGCATCAAAGACATTCAAATTTTAGCAGTTATATTAAATAATATAAATCATAATCGCTTGAATCAGACTGGATTGGGGCTGAACTAGACAAGAACTGAAGAAAATCGGTCAAACCAGCCATCCTCGATCGTCCTTGCTTAGTTAAACGAGTCGAACTCGTGAAACCGATTCAAGATCTCGCTGCTAGACTAAAATCTCGCTGGGTTGGACAGGGTCTCGCTCGGAAGCTTGAAATCTCGCTAGAACTCGATATCTCGCTCGACACTCGTCAGAATCTCGCTCATAAGGAAAATATCGCTCGAAGCTTGAACAAAAATTTGCTCAAGGTGGAAACCTCGCTCGAAGCTTGAACAAAATATCCCTAAAGGTGGAAATCTCACTTGAAGCTTGAACAAAATCTCGCTCAAGGTGGAAATCTCGCTCGAAGCTTGAACAAAATCCTGCTCAAGGTGGAAATCTCGCTCGAAGCTTGAACAAAATTTCGCTCCAAGTGAAAATCTCGTAGAAGCTTGAACAAAATCTTGCTCAAGGTGGAAATCTCGCTCGACGCTTGAACTTAAAAATTGTAAATTAATCAAATATCATAAACTCAATGTCTTAAATTGAATTTAAAAATTGTAAATTAGTTTGAGTTTTAATTAATTAAACATATTTATTTAATTAATTAATTTAATATCAAATATCAAATTAATCACACATCAAATTTAAACATGAATCTAATTCATGTACTTGATATTTAAATCGATATTTAAATATCATAAACTTTCTAATTTTTTTTAATTTCAATAAATTAAACGTTAAATGATTATATTGAATATAATTTATACAAATCGTAATTTGAATTTGAACTTATCCAAATTCGAACTCTAATTTCAATTTGAACATTTCAAATTGATATCATTCCAAATTCACTCAATTTAATAATTCAAGGTACTCATGTTTTACGAGCTAGTAGAGGGACCTTATAGATCTACAAATCATGAGCTCGAACGATTAAGATTAATTGGCTAAAACTCTTTAGACTAAATTAATAAATATTCGATAACAATCAAATCATACTACTATAACTCAATAGTTGCACTTTCCTCACTGTAGATATATTTGTGTCCACATGATTTAACCATAATCAGTAAGGCAATCTTTCACACGTTGTTCGTAATAACGGCTGGGTTTTATGTTGTTTTACCTCCGATATTACGTCTTGTTCCTTAAGTTCCTACTGATCCTCTAATGAACAATTGGTTTATGATCTAATCACTAAACCAGATCCCTCTCAGGCTAGTGAGAGGGCGAGACTCCATGTTCAAGACCTGGATTCAGTACTTAAGAAAACAAGGATTAAGGTGGGATACCTGATCCTGGTGACACTACGGATACAGCCCGCTTTGTAGAGGTTTGCAAGTGTTGTAAACTACTATAGATGGTAGATCCTGACCATTCATGTGGAGACGTGCGAACGGAGGTGTCCTATACAAATAGTCTGTATTAGACCTGAACAATGAGATTACTAGACTCTGTATATAAAACCATTGATATTAAAGACTTAGATATCATCTAAATGGCCATAGGTGACACGACCTCAATCCTGAGTGTTTTACGAACTCCTGACTTTGAAGAAGGTCCTTTGATTAATATGGGTGAGAGTAGCCAGATTGCCAACTCAACAAGCCTACCTTTTTTGGGACTTGTCTGATCTGGGAGCTGGGAACTCAATCCACAAGATGGAATTCACTCCTTTCTCGAAGTAGGGATAAGTAAAGAGATTGCTCCCTTAAGGGCTAATTCCAGGGCTTGAACATAGTGGCCACAGCTTTTCTTTGGAAGAGAGGACTCAGTCATAGTAGGATTATGGCTTACGTTCATTAAAGGGATCAGTGGTACTTAAGGAGTTAGATGTAACTGCAGGGGCATAACAGTTATTGGCCCAGCTGTACTTACGAGCGATCTGTGAAGGGTTGTTGCACTTTTGATTGGTTAAGATGGACACATAATATATCTATGGTAAGAAGAGTTCAGTTGTTGGTCTTTAGTGGAGTGTCTGATAGTTAACAGATGGTGGATCCCGTGATTAAAGAGTTTAGTCAGTTATTCACATACCGTTGGAACTTCGAGCTACAAATCCATAAGATCCCCTTGGTAGCTCAATGGATTATGTTGAGGATCAGTTTTTGGTGTTGATTTGAAATGTTCAAATTGACAAGAGGTATTTTGATTATATATGATATAATCTGTATGATGTATGAGATACATCTAGCGGAGGATTAATGTAAATGAGATTTACATTAAGTACCATGGAATAGAAAAAGAACTATGGTTTATATGTTTCATGAGATGAAATACTAAAATTGTAGGTTATAAATATAGTATGATAAGTTGGTTATCATTTATAAGAATATTAATTATTGGATAATTAATTTTTTTTCTCTAATAACCAATTGAGTGGGAGATTATTGGTGGTTCATGGTAACCGTGAGATAAAAGGATGTTTTCCTAATTTTAGCAAGTTTTGAAAAAGTTATTGGTTGTTTCTCCTTATTCAGTTGTTGTTTCATGTTGTAATTTCTGTAACAATTGCATAACTGTTTGTTTTGTTTACGACTGTAGTTTGTAATGTTCATATATTATTGTAATTTAGAATGATCTATTTTTCGCCGCTCATGGAAATCCTCGGATTCGATTTCCTTCAATTGGTATCAGAGCCAGGTTGTTTTGATATTCTAAATTATAACTCTGTTTTGAACTTCATTTTACAGTCGCGGTGGGTTTTCTGCATTCGTGGTTAATCATTTTCTACATTTGTGGTTGGAGTTGATGAATGTTTTGGGTTTAATTGCCTTTAGTTAAAGCTTTCTGTATTTACAAAGTGTTAATTTGTAAGAGCCCCTGTATTTTTTGGCATAATTAACTTTGCAATCGAGTCTTTAATTCAAAGAGTTTGAGTTAGTCGAGTCATTCGTGATGAAGTTTCGAAGCATGGAGCTATGGTTCTCAACGAAGAAAAAGACCAAGCGATGGTTGTATCGTGTAGTCTCAAGTAAACTATTGTTGGGATTTAACTAAGCGATCGTTTAGATTTTTCTAAACGTTCGTGTAGTATTTATTAAACGTTTATTTAGCTAATGCTAAGTGATGGGATAAATCGTTTACTCTATCGCATAGCGTTGGTTGCCTAATCGCGTAGGCACTGGAGGTAGATGATGGTAGTAGGAGCATGCATGCTCATCGTTTAGTAAAAGGCGTGCGTTAGACGATTGTGTAGTTAGCAAGCCTCATTGCTTAGTTACTATCTACATGATCACGCGTATACGATATGGAGGCACTAGCTAAGCGATTGCTTAGGCGATGGTGCTTCACGACATCGTAGTCAACGATCGTAGAAGGCGGGCGTTGTGTAGAGCACGCTAAGTGATCGTGTACCTTAGGCTTCATCGATTAGTAAAAGGTACACAATCGTGTAGTAATAGCAAAACGATCGTTTAGATTTTTCTAAACAATCATGCAATAACTACAATAGGGATTGTCAGTTGGTATCAGTCCAAGCCAAGATTTGATCACTAGACGGCGGTCAAGACGATCCTCAAGTATCTTCGGAGAACATGGGACTATATGCTCTTGTATGGAGATAAGGATTCGATCCTTATAGGATACACAGACTCTGACTTTCAGACCGATCGAGATTCTCTCAAATTGATATCGGGGTCAGTGTTTATTTTGAATAGAGAAGTTGTAGTTTGGTGAAGCATCAAGCAAGGATACATCCCGGACTCCACTATGGTAGCCGAATGTGTAGTCGCTTGGGAAGTAGCTAAAGATGTTGTTTGGTTAAGAAAGTTTCTTTTTGATTTGGAAGTTTTTCCAAATATGGATTTTCCTATCACTCTCTATTGTGATAACAACGGGGTTGTGGCAAATTCGAAGGAGCCTCGGAGTCATCATCAGGATAAGCACATCGAACGGAGATATCATCTAATCAGAGAGATTGTGCATCGTGGCGATGTGATAGTCACGAAGATCGTATCGGAGCACAACGTTTCTGATCCCTTTACAAAGGCCCCCACGGCTAAAGTGTTTGAGGGTCACCTGGAGAGTCTGGGTCTGCGGGATATGCAGCATCTTGTCTAGGGCAAGTGGGAGATGATACTGGGCTGTGCCCTAATTTATTGTATATTGTATATTTTTATATTGTATTGTACATTATTCTCCCGAGTCATTAGGACAAGTGGGAGATTGTTGGGATTGGTGTCCTAATTCTCCTAGAGTCTCGTTGTTTTGTAAAGATATACATTGTTTGATGAATAAAATAATTGTTATTTAATTCTAGCATTTACTTATATCCAATCAACAAAACTCCTTGATTATCTTATGTGAACTTAAACATCTATATATGATATACAAGTGGATCATGCCTTAAATGAAAAAATAAATAAGTCTATAGTATAAGGATTAAGGTGGGATGCTTGATCCTGGTGACACTACGGACACGACCTGCTTTGTAAAGGTTTGCAAGTGTTGTAAACTACTACAAATGGTAGATCCTGACCATTCATGTGGAGACGTGCGAGCGGGGGTGTCTTATACAAAGAGTTTGTATAAGATTTGGACCATGAGATGACTAGACTCTGTATATGACGCCATTGATACAAGAGACTTACATCTCTCCTAAACGACAATAGCTGACACTACCTCAATCCTGAGTGTTTTCGAAACTCCTACCTTTGAAGGTAGTCCTTTGATTAGTATGGGTGAGAGTAGCCAGATTGCCAACTCAACATGCCTACCTTTTTGGGGACTTATCTAATCTGGAAGCTGGGAACTCAATCCACAAGATGAAATTCACTCCTTTCCCGAAGCAGGAATACGAAAAAAGATTGCTCCCTTAGGGCTGATTCCTGGGCTTGAACATAGTGGCCACAACTTCTCTTTGGAAGAGATGACTCAGTTATAGTAGAACTATGACTTATGTTCATTAGACGGATCAGTGGTACTTAAGGAGTTAGATGTAACTACAGAGGCATAATGATTATTGGCCCGGCTGTACTTACGAGCGATTTGTGAAGGGTTGTCGCACATCTGATTGGTTAAGATGGACATATAATATTTCTGTGGTAAGGAAAGTTCAACTGTCGGTCTTTAGTGGAGTGCCAGACAGTTAACGGATGGTGGATCTCGTGACTAAAGAGTTTAGTCAGTTATTCACGTACTGTTGGAGCTTCAAGCTACAGGTCCATAAGATCCCCTTGGTAGCTCAATGGATTCTGTTGATGATCAGTGTTTTGGTGTTGATTTGAAATGTTCAAATTGACAAGAGGTATTTTGATTATATATGATATAATCTATATGATGTATGAGATACATCTAGTGGAAGATTAAAGATTTACATTAAGTACCATGGAATAGAAAAAGAACTATAGTCTATATGTTTCATGAGATGAAATATTAAAACTATTGGTTATAAATATAGTATGGTAAGTTGGTTATCATTTATATTTATAATAATATTAATTATTGGATAATTAAATATTTTTCTCTAATAACCAATTGAGTGGAAGGTTATCAGTGGTTCATGCTAACTGTGAGATAAAGGAAACTTGTTTTCCTAATTTTAATAGTTTTGAAAAAGTTTTTGGCAAAAAATGTTTTGAGATTTTCTCTCGAAAAAACATCTCACGGAGCTTATCAAGTAAATACAGATTTACTAAGCGACAACTTGTTTTAGTAAACGATCATGTAATGTTTGTAGGCGACAGACACGGTACTAAACGATAAGCTAATGGATCGCTTAGCTTTTGCTAGACAATCACTTAGATATTACTAAACGATTGGGCATCAACATATACGATAGGTTTCAGACATCTCCCGCTTGCCCAATCGTGTACACGATTGTTCATTCCTCCTTCGTCTTCCTCAATCCAAGTCCACACAGAGCCCACCCTCTGGATTCTCACACCCAGAATACCAAGGTAACCTTCTTGGTGGTGTCTTACTCAACTCTACACCGTCGAGGTTTTGTGGAGGCTGTTCGTGCCGTTGGGGTGTTTGTGACCGTGGTGATTGCTGAGGATGAGTGCGTGGTGTTCGTGCTGCGGTCTTGTTCTTTGTGCGTTCGAGATTGCTATATTCGAGAGTTCGTGAGCAAGGAGCGTGGAAACGTGTCGACAAATGTTCGTAGAGCTTCTCCTTATTCAGTTGTGTTTTCATACTCTAATTTCTGTAACAATTGCATAACTGCTTGTTTTGTTTACGACTGTGATTTGTAATGTTCGTACATGATTGTAAATTAGAATGATCTATTTTCCGCTGCTCATGGAAATCCTTGGATTCAATTTCCTTCAGTCTTAAGTAATATAAATGGTCTGTAGTAGATAGATAAAGAAGAGATACCTTATCCTTGTGACACTACGGATACAACCCATTTTGTAGATGTTACGAGTGTTGTAAAGTGGTACAAATAGTCTGATCCTAACCATTCATGTGGAGACATGCGAGTGGGGGTATCCTATACAAAGAGTTTGTATAAGATCAGACCATGAAATGATAAGTCTCTCTATATAATGCCGTTGATAGTTGAGACCTACATTTCACTAGGATGACCATAGTTGACATGACCTAAATCCTGAGTGAGTTGGGAACCCCTGTACATGACGGCGATCCTTTGATTTGTATGGGTGAGAGTGTCCAGATTGCCAACTCAACAAGCCTACCATTTTGGGGATTCGTCTAATTGGGGAGTTGGGAACTCAACTACAGAAGACGGAATTCACTTCTTCCTCAAAGCAGTGGTAAGTAGATAAATTGCTCCCTTAAAGGCTGATTTCAGGTCTTAAACGTAGTGGTCACACCCTCTCTTGGGAAGAGAGGACTCAGTCATAGTAGGACTATGAATTATTGTTCATTAAGGGAATCAGTGGTACTTAAGAAGTTAGATTTAACTATAGGGCGACACGGTAAATTGGCCCAGCTATACTTATGAGCGATTTGTGAAGGCTCATCATACTATTGATTGGTTATATGGACACAGAAATATATTTGTAGTGCGAATAGTGCAGTTGTTGATCTTTAGTGGAGTGACTAACAGTTAACGGATGATGGATATCATGATTAAAGAGTTTAGTCAGTTATTAACGTACTGTTGGAGCTTCAAACTACAGGTCCACTTGGCAACTCAATGGGTTCAAGTTGAGAATAAGATTTTGGGTTAGTTTGAAGTGTTCAAATTAACAAGAGGGAATTTGATTATATGTGATATAATTAAATTCATTAAATTATATGTTATATAATTGATATGATGTATTTGATACATTATTTGATTGGAGGAATAGCTTTTAATTATCCTATGGTTCAATTTGCTTAGGATTCTAGGATCATCCAGTAGTAAAAGATAATGAAACATAAGGAATGGAAATACGTTAGGTTAGATTTGGCCAATTTAACTTAATTTGATTATTAGGATTCTCAAAATTTTGCTTGGTTTTACAAACCATTGGTGAAAAATAGTTAACAAAGGAAGAAATTTGGAGGTGGAAGTAGTGTTCATAGACTTAATTTTAAAAAACAAATACAAAAAACAAAATGGTTACCAAAAGGGACCTAAGTAAATAGGCTTGCGTGACACTGCTTAGTTAATTTAGGAATCAATATCATGTTGGTCTCCCTTAGGGAATTTGTGTGGATTTTCGAATATTCGATTGGGCCTAAGAAGTAGATAACCTATCAACATTTACATCATTAATCAATGAATTGGTCAATAAATAGCTCGAGGTCTCTTAATCAACGATGGTAATCTGAAGTTCTCTCTCTCTCTCTTTCTCAATCTATTTTATTTTCGCACTTTAAATTATTTCATTTAGTTTTCTTGTCAAATAAAACAACCAAACCCCCCATTTTACTATTTTCCAAAGACTTATTTAGCTTAGAGAGATTCTATCTTAGGCTCCCTATTGTCTGATGCCAGACTTACCATCTGTGCTTACCTTGTCATGTATGTAGTTAGTTTGATGAATTATAAATATTATTTGATTGGAATGACTAGCATATACCATTAAACTTGAGGGGGAGTGTAGGAAATCGAGCTAAATTATACAGTTGTATATTAGAGAATTGATTCAGATTACTTCCTTGTATCTTGCAATTTTATTCTTTCCATATAGGTTTAGCTTAATTTCAGCAAACAAAATGATTATCCTCTTATATATATTATGTCTTTCTCAATCACTCAAGGAATAGAAATAAATATCAGTTTCTATGCCTAGCTTAAATACCATTACATATTGTTTAAGTTACATTAAATAACCTTAGATCTTAACTTATTGGATTACGCAAGCCTAAATGTTAACAAGTAACACTTTATTTATGTAAATAATTATTTTGTTTATAAATTATAAACCACGAGTGTGGGCATTAATAGCAACACTATCAACTTACACGTGATAAGCCTCAGAGGGTGAGTCAGGTTCCTATGAGATATGGTCATGCTGATTTAATTGCTTATGTTCTCACTTTTACATCTGATAGTATTAAAGTAGAGCCTCTTACATTTGAGGAGACAATTATATCTAATTGAAAGAAACAATGGAAGGATGATATGTAAACAAAATTATTCCCATTGCAGAACAATCAAACATGGTCATTTGTTCTAAAGCTTCGAAATATGAAACTCATTGAGTCAAAATGATTCATTAAATCTAGCTAGGTACAGGAGGTGATAGTAAGCCTAGATATAAGCGTAGGTTAATAGCCAAGGGCTACATTCGGAATGAAGGAGTTGACTTTCATGAGATTTTCTCTCTAATGATGAGACATTCGACCATTTGATTATTGTTATGTATTGTTGTTCACTTTGATATCTTTCTTGAACAGATGGACGTCGATCACCACAACATTCCTCCATGGAGAATTGGAGGAAGTGATCTACATATCTCAAATTAAGGGCTATGAGGTGAAGGGAAAGGAAGATATGGTTTGTCTTCTTATGGACTGAAGCAATGGCCAAGAAAGTGGTATATTCGTTTCGACACTTTTATTTTGGAGCATGGGTTTCACAAGAGCTCATATGATACTTGTGTTTACTAAAAACTATCTCATAAAGGTACAAATATTTACTTACTGCTTGTAGATTGATTAACTGTAGATTGATTGATTGGTTAGAATGATCTATTTGCAACATTGCATGATTGGTTTAATTCAAGAACATAATCGATGAGTAACTTAGGTTATCCAAGTCTAAACATCTTAGTGAAGTCCTTTAGGTGTAATGCAAGTGTGATATTTTTATGGACACTATTGAACCTAATTAATTGGGAATCTAGTTTAATTCAAAATTTAATTAATCAATATCAGAACTTGTGACTGCAACTGCGACAATTAGTCTAAGCTCATGCATGCGTAAGAAGTTATCCCTAGAAGTCCTATGATCAATCGAGCAATTGGGTGGATTCTAATTAGCTCGACCTCTTTCATATTTCTTGCACATTTACTTTCTTACACTTTACTTTTTTGTCCTTTATTTTTCCATGCTTTAGTTCTATGATCACAACATAACACACCCATTTTCCGTTTTAGCTAGAAACTTATCGTGTTTGAAACTATATTTTTGCTTACCTGTTGTTCGACTCAATCTTGCTACAACAATTACTCAATAGTGGAAGCTCATCATTGATAATTATAAATATTATCGTAAGAACTATTGTTATTGATAATTTCTTGTTTTTATCAATTTGTATTTGGGGTTTAGAGTTGTAAGATAAAATTTTCGATAAATGTCAAAAGTAGAGAATGAGATAAGATAAAGTTACTTGATAAATGAGAAAGTAGAGATAGAAGAAAAAAAATGAAGTTTCTTGATAAATGTGAAAAGTAAAAGTAGAGGGAACGATGGAGTTACTCGTTAAACGTATAAACTTCAATAGTATTTACTATTAAAGTTGAGTTGTTTATACCAACTTAAGAAGTTGATGGACCAAATGGTCTTTAAGTATTCATAAATTAGATACTAGCATGAATAATCATATATATATCTTTTTTATTGACTATAGTTAATAATAAAATAGGTTAAAATATCATCTTTTCACCTATACTTTGAAGTATGTCCATTTTATTTTGTACTTTCAAATATTCAATTTTAATCTATGTACATTTAACATAAACCTTAAAATGTATCCCAATGATTTTTGTTGTTGGTATTTTTAAAATTATTTCATTATTTATTATGATTTTCACTATAAATTTTGAAAATCAATGCACACGTAATATATTCTTGCATGACATTAACAATGAATCGAGGTAGGTGTTAGGGTATGGAGACAACCACAAATCTTAAAATATAGGGACCAAAATATATCTAAACTTTAAAACTATATAGTAAACTATCATTCTGAAACAATGAATCGAGGTGGTGTTAAGAAGCTAACAATTTCAGAATTAACACAATATAAAATTGAGTTTAAAGGATTGTATTTTAAAATACTTTGGACATTAGCATATCAACTTTTGGTTTAATTAAACATTGATATATAAAGTATTTTGAATAATATAATGAACGATAATTGTAAATGGAAATGGAAAACTAAAGCCCAAAGAAATCCAATTTAAATTTCATTCATCCAATATGATGTGAAACATGAAAGCCAAATTAGTAGGTAAGAAGTTTGGATTAGCAAAAGCTTGGATTTGAAGAAATATAGTTGAGAAGAGAAATGTGATGGTGATATAACTTAGAATATGAATTGCATTAAAAGCTGTGACTTAAACATAATGATGTAAATTGTTGTATGTCAAATTGAAAGGCCTAAATATAGATTCTGGGCCACTCACCTTTCTCTCTTTTGCATGCATTTCAACCACTCCCCTATATATATACCTCTTCCCTCTCCCTTTTCATCTTCATTCTAACCATCCACATGCAAATGGCTTCTTATAAACTTTCTTCTCTTGTTTTCTTACTTTTATTTGGTATTGAGATTTCTATTGCAACGAGAGCACTCACAACCTATAGTCAAGGAGAATATGGTAATCCAAGTACCTACAGTAATGGTGGGTATAATTATGTAGGAGAAAATGGTGTTGGGCGATATGCTGGTGGATATACTCCTAAGGGTTATGGATATGGAAAATATAAGAATGATTATTATTCAGGTCGAGAAAAGTACGGTCAGGGCACTACTAGTTTTGGTTATGGTGTTTCTGGATACGACACTGGAAAAAGTAAAGGGAATGATGATGATTACAGTGAACAATATGGACAAGGCTATGGCGATGGTGGAGGAAAACGTGGAGGATCATTCAATGAGTATAATAGTTATGCAAGTGGTTGTAAAGATGGAGGAGTAAATAACTATCCTAGCTATGGATATGATGAGAAGGGTGGAGAGATGTCCAAAGAATACAATGATAATAGATATGGTGGCAAAAGTGGAGAAATGTATGAATATCCGAATTATGGAGCTGGTAACAAAGGTGACAAATCATACAAAGAATATGGTGGTCGTCAAGGAAGCAGTGCATATGATGGAGATAGTGGCACCAAACCTTGAGAAACACCTACTTAATATTAATTACCATATATCTATACACAATAATAAATAAATAAATAAATAAATAAATAAAAAGAGATGATATTTATCCTTCTTTCCCTTGGGTATCCAAAGTGCATGTACATGTATATACACACATATCAAAGATTGGAAGGATAGGATAACTATAAAATATATTGTGAAAACATTGGGGCTTTGTACCTTCTTTTGAAATATATGAATAATATTTTTCTCTTGTTTGCTCAAACTAATTTGCATGGATACTTGTTAGTTCCCTACTGAAGTTTTAGATTTTCCAAATATATACTTTGAATCCAACAATGATGATCAATTTTTCTTTGGAAGGATGGTAAATATCTAAAGAAATTTCCTAATTTGAACAAAATTTATGCTCTAACTAATAAATACAGAAAATTAAGTTCATAAAACTAACGTTAAAGGTTGAAGTGAGCTTAACTCAATGGAAATTAGCATGATCTTTCTCTTTAGAGGTTGAAGATTTGATCTCCTATCTTCATAGTTATTACACTAAAAAAACCATAAAATTAACAATTCAACCAAAATGTGAAAGAAAAAACTAACTCTAGTTGCTATTTGAATTAAAAATCAAAATATCTTTTTTCTTTCTTTTTTGGGCTCATCCTTTATTTTTTTTAGATTACTTCCATGCTTACGATTTTTTTTTTTTTTTTTTTTTAGTATTTCTTATATTTTGGTTCTCTTTTTATTTGAAGTAGACATTATTGATTTCCCATTAATTTGCTTGCGATGGTTGAATTATATTTTTATTACAATATATATGTGTATATATATATATTTATTACTTTAATTTTATTTTCAAACTGTCAAATTTATGTTTTCTTGGCCTGTTAATTTCGACATAACTATTTGAAATTAATTCTCTATTTTACATAGAGAGTGTATTTGTCGCTCTCCTTGCAATTTTATATGTATTTGTTGTCATGCATTCTATCTATTTTCTTAACTCCTCAATTTATTCATCTTAATTTTTTTAATCTATTATTATTTGATTATGTTTATCTTCAGAATTGGTTTAGTGTTGATTTTTTATTTTATATTTCTCTCATGATTTTCTTTAGTCTTGATTGTTCTATCTTTAAAGCTAATCAATTTCAAACACAAAGAAAAGATTTTTTTTCTTGTCTAACTAAAGACGGGCGCAGATTAAGGTAACTTGTTCTAGTTCAGATTTTAAGATTTTTCTCTAATTTCATCTACTTATAATCATTCAAACCGAACATTGATGTATTTGCTTGATTCAATTCTATTCTTATAAGAATGTGATTATATTTTTGGATGCTTGTGGGTTTTATGATTGATTCTTTTGATTAATATTTGATATGTGACAGTTTTATGTTGATCACTAAGAAGCGAAAGGTTAGGTTAGCTTGTGAATCGCATTGTTCTAAGCAATCAAGAATTTAATCGAATGAATATTTAATCATGCATTTTCCTGTTGAATATTCCACCTAACATTTCCCTACCTCTTAATGCAACTAAGATAAATTTGGATTTGCATGCTTTTCATCAATTTAATTTGGACTAGTTAGTTGATTAGGATGAACTAATTGGCTTTTCTAGTTAGTCCAGTTAGGTATAAGCAAAAACTTAATTTAGGTAATGAGAAATTTATGATGGAGTACATTAAATAGAGAAACTCCATAATAACTCAAGCTAGGCTTTCTTCGCATTTTATCTCAACTTTACATGCTTTAATTTTATGAAATTTAATTTCTCCTGCAACCAATCAACTTCAAACCCTCTCTCTCAATTACTTCGACTTGTAAACTACTTAATAGAGAAATTCAAAGATTCCATATATTCGACCTGTTGCTACTACTACTACATATTTACTAGCAACAGTTGAAATTATTTAGTCTAGATCTAGGCAACGAAATCCGCCCAACCAAATTGGCACAGTTGTCGGGGAACCAAGTAGTGTCTGTATTGAATGGTTTTCAGTTCTTTATTCATTCTTGAATTTTTCTTTCTTTGTATAACCCGATGCTTCTGAGGATCTATTGTGTTGTATTTTGCAGAGCTTGGATGGGAGGAGAGAAGACGAAGGAGAAAAGCTAAAGTGTAAAGAGTTAGAATTGGACAAGTCATTGCATAAGACGCTGAAGAAGAAGAGCATTTACAAGAAGAAGGGAAAGAGATAATGGCTCAACTTGAGCATGAGCGTACATTAGGAGACCTTGTTGCTCCTAATGTTGATCAACACTCCATTTGCATCACATATCCCAAGGCTACAGGTAACTTTGAGCTGATGTCTGGATTAATTAACTTACTACCTATTTTTTATAGCTTGGTAATAGAGGACCCACACAAGCACTTAAAGGAGTTTCATATCATGTGCGATGGCATGAGACCGCACGATGTGACAGAGGAGCAGATGAATCTGAAAACTTTCCAATTTTTCCTCAAGGACAACACCAGGGATTGACTTTACTAACGTAAAGCTGAATCAGTGACCACATGGGCTAAAATGAAGAAGCACTCCTTGGAAAAATTCTTTCCTACCTGTAGAGCTACAAGGATATGGAAAGATATATATGACATCATCCAAAATGGAGGGGAGACCCTACACGAGTATTGAGACCACTTCAAACGCCTCTTTGGCAGTTTTCCACAACATTAGATCTCTGACGCACTTCAAATATAATACTTCTACGAAGGGCCTGTCCCTAGTGATAGAGGTATTGTTGATGCAGTTGTAGAAGGTGCATTGGTTAATAAGACCCCTTAAGAGGCAAAAGCAATGTTCTCCACTATTGTAGCAATTGTCCAACAGTTTGAACAAGAGTCTTGTACCCTCAGACATCTTCATAAAAGGTAAGTGAACTTAGAGCTGAACTTGATAAAATGTCTACTCTTGTGAAACATGTTTTTTCCATTAAGGCACAACTCAAGGAGCTTGTAGCTAGTGAGCTACATTGCCAACCAGCAAGGTGGATGGATGTACAATTACAACCGTTGGGGCAATCATGGAAATCAGGGATAAAGAAGCTCAGGAATGCCTTTGGAGGATGCGGTGAAGAGCTTAGTAGATACCACTTCACAGCTTAAGCAGAACCAAGAAACAACCCTCTCTTACATGCAGAACATGGCCAATCTAGCTTTCACAACTGGGCAGCACGGTCAGCAAGCTAGACACTCAATATGGGAATCTCCCTTTCTAGACAGTTTTTTAGGTTTATAACATTAAAGCCATTTCTACTATTTGCTGCATTGAGAACTGCCTGATGCCTATTGTGAGCCAATTGAGGGGGTGAATGAAGAGGATGTTGAAGAGATGTTTGTCAGCCCACCCAGAAGACGTGGGTTAAGATTTAATCCACCTTTAAATTTAAAATCTAATATCCCTCGTGCTCTTTTCCTAGTAGGTTGAATGTTGCTCAGGGAGGATCACTTAAGGATGAAGTGAAATCTATCTAGTCTTATGGAGATAAGAACCCTATTGTAAGGGGAAAGAAGGTTTGGGTTGAAGCTCCATTAGAGGAAAAGAAAGAAAAGAAGGTTGAATGGGAGGTAGTTATCTCAAATAATCTACCTGTTAAGCAAAAATACCTAGGTACATTTTATGTGCCCTATCAAATAGGCACTAGAAATTTGAGCATGCCATGTTAGATCTAGGGTCTACTATAAACATTATTCTTCCTCTTGTTTATTCTGAGATTCAGTCTCATATCCTGCACCCTGCTGATATTTTGGTGCAGTTAGCTGACCATTCTTTGGTTAGGCTAGTAAGGTTAGTTAAAGATATGCCTGTTAGAGTTAAAGGACTAACTTTTCTTTCTGATTTTATGTAATTAATATGAACATCGACTCCCCTTCGTTTGAATTATCTATGCTATTAGGTTAATCATTCTTAAGGACTAGTAGGGCAATAATTGAGGTAGATAAAAGGTCCCTAATTCTTAGGCACGAAGAAAATTTTGATTTTTTTTTTCTAATAGTCCCATTATCGCTTATCCTGCATTTTCTAGATCTATTATTTTTCAGGATAGTGGCCAATCTCCCAAGTTGGGGGTGGAAGATGTTGACATTACTGTTAATAGAGAATGTGGATTATAAAATTGAGTCAGGTCGAGCATAACGACCTTAAAAAATTGTGCTACCTAGAGGCAGCCAGGATTTACCCTTTTTCACTGTTTTCATAGTATAGGTTTCTTTTATGTTATTTTTGTTTTTATTCGTGCTTAATTCTTTCTTTATTTCGCGATATTTAGGTTTTTGTAGTTCAATGAGGAGATAGAGATAATTTTATTTCATGAGTTAGATATCACCCCCATCCTTTGGGTCGAATTCAAGGAAGTTTTTTGTTTCTCTTGTATTTGTTCTTGTTCTTTATTTACTTATCTCATTAGGGACAATGTTAGATTTTAAGTTGAGGGTGGGGGAATGTCTGTATTCTAGTTATTTTGTTTGTGTGCTTTATATGCATGTTTGCTCATATTCATGCGGTTTGTTATGATGCACTCCCTTGCAATTTTTTTTTTTTTTTTTTTTTGTGTAAGATGATGTTTGAGATGATTAATCATGACTTTTAGCCCTCTTAAAAAAAAATCTTGTTTTCATGCCCACTTAAGTTCTTTATATGCCTACATTTATGTCTTGCATGCTTAAAATTGTATTACTTGGCTCGTGGTTTTTTTGTTGTACTTAAAGGATAGTGTCTTTTATGATAGGTTGTAATGTGATATGAAGGGAGAAAAAAAAGTATATGACTATTTTAAAATCTGCAGATGAAATGTTGCACTGAAATGATAATATCATAAAAAAGAAAATTTAAACATGTAATGTTATGCATCACTAGAGGTAGAAAGAGCTACCTTTATTGTGATTAGTTAGGACATTCACAAAAGAGTGAGTATACTTCCCTACAGTGATTTGTGAAAGCTGATGCCCCTAGGTAAAATAAATGCAAGTTTAGAGCCATGGAGTTTAATTTCAAGCACCTTAATTGACATACTACTGCTTAGATTTATTTTTTGGCACTTGACTATTAGTGATGAGCCAGTGTAGGGGCATTCTAGGTTTCAATGACTTAATTAGAAGGGCTTTAAACTCACTCTTGCATGAATAAGTTTAAAATTAATTTTAAATTGTGCTTCAGTGAGATTATGATTTCATTTCATTGTTCGGTATAAGTTAAGTTCTTAGAGACTGTTGAGACTTGAGTAACGAACTATGCATGTAAGTGAGCATATTATTGTATGACTGTATGTCTTACTCTACCTTGTTTGAAGACGAAAAAAAATTACGATGGGGGTGTTCGAAAGCACCGAAAATGTGCTATCTTGTTCTGCGTAATTCGGGATTGTTCTTGGATTTTAAATGTTTATTTGATGAATTTATAGATTTTGAGCACTTAAGAGAAGAACGCGACATTGGTGACAAAATGAAGATAAAATGGGCCAAAATAGAGCTTATTTGTATCAACTGGGAAAGAGAAGACCAAAATGACCAAGATGCCCCCAGAAGTGTAGTGCATAACGCAATGACGTTAGTGCCCGACTCTTTTTCTAGAGCACAAAATTTGGTGCAGCATCACGGTGCTGTCTCGATTTATAAAATGGAAAATCTGCCGACTACGGTTAAGAACTCTCAAATTCTAGCCGAACTCCACACGATTTCCCTCTGTTTTCTCCATATCTTTGTCTGTTCATGTACCTAAATAACTTCTAGATGTTCATCATGACATTTATGGGCTAAAGTAACTTGTTATATCTTTGGTTTTAGGATTTTTCTCTAATTTCATGTACGTGTGAGCTTTGGAACCGAACATTGATGTATATTCTTGATTCAATTATTTTCTTATAAGATTATGATTATATTATCAGACGCTTTTGAATTTTATGATTGGTACTTTTGATTAACGTTTGATACGTGACATAATTTTATGTTTATCATTAAAAAGCGATAGGCTAGGTAAGCTTGTGAATTGTATTGTTCTAACCAATCTAGAATTTAATTGAATGAATATTTTGTTGGGTTTTATGCCCTTAAACTCGTAGATAGTAAATGTAAATAATTGACCGTCATCAATAAAGAGTTATTGATTCTATTTCAATAAGTGTTATTGATTGTGTTGTATTCTATTTTGTCTTCATCACCTTAAATCTAATAAACTAACATCCTAGACTGTCTGATAAGTCTTGAGCTGTATATGGAGACATACAGGGTGTTGAAATTGGTGTCCTGATTCTCACGGAGTCTCGTAGTTTGTAATCTATACATATTGTTATGAATAAAATAAGAGTTATTTTATTTGACTCATGTCCAATAAACAAAGCTCCATGGTTATTGTATGTAAACTTCAACATGTATATGAGATAAACAAGTGGATCATACCTTAAGTGATAACCTAAAAAGGTCTATAGTATAAGGATTAAGGTGGGATACCTAATCCTAGTGACAGTACGGATACGGCCCACTTTGTAGAGGTTTGTAAGTGTTGTGAACTACTACAGATGGTAGATCCTGACCATTCATGTGGAGACATGCGAGCGAGGATGTCCTATACAAAGAGTTTGTATAAGACCGGAACCACGAGATGACTAGTGTTTGTATATAACGTCGTTGATACTGGAGACTTACATCTCACCTAAACGAGTGTAGGTGACATGACCTAAATCTTGAATGGCCAAATTGCCAACTGCCAACTCAACATGCCTACCTTTTAGGAGATTTATCTGATTTAGGAGCTGGGAACTCAGTTACACAAGATAGAATTCACTCTTTCCCCGAAGCTGGGATAAGTAAATAGATTGCTCCCTTAAGGGCTGATTCCGAGCTTTGAACATAGTGACCACAACTTCTCTTTGGAAGAGAGGACTTAATCATAGTAGGACTATGACTTATGTTCATTAGAGGAATCAGTGGTACTTAAGGAATTAGATGTAACTACAGGGGCATAATGCTTATCGGCCTAGTTGTACTTACGAGCAATCTGTGAAGGGTTATCGCACTGTTGATTGATTGATATGGACACATAATATATTTGTTGTAAGGAGAGTTCAGCTTTCGGTCTTTACTAGAGTGTTGGCAGTTAACGGATGGTGGATCCCGTAACTAAAAAGTTTAGTCAGTTATTCACATACCGTTGGAGCTTTGAGCTATAGGTTCATAAGGTCCCCTTGGTAGCTCAATGAATTCAAGTTGTGAATCAGTTCTTTGTGCATTGAATTGAAATGTTCAAATTGACAAGTGAAAATTTGATTATATATGATATGATCGGTGTGATGTATGAGATACATCAAGTGGAGGATTAATGTAAATGAGATTTACATTAAGTACCATGAAATAAAAAAAGAACTATGGTTTATATGTTTCATGAGATGAAATATTAAAACTATAGGTTATAAATATAATATGATAAGTTGGCTATCATATATATTTGTAATAATATTAATTGTTGGATAATTATATATTTTTCTCTGATAACCAATTGACTAGAAGGTTATTGGTGCTGGGAATGTTCTAGAACTCAATGTTCTTATTAAACATTTTGTTTATGAATAAAATATTATTGAGAAATTTATTCAATAAAGTTGGTGATTTTGCATTCTATTATGAAAATCCAATAAACATATCCATGGTTGTTGATAACTGGTAGAAATACAAGTTTTTAAAGCTCAATTTATTAAAACAATAGGAGAAAAGCGATGGTAAAATAGGCAATATTACGATTGAATGCGCAAAACTAAAAGAAAATTGCGATCGCTATCGCTCATCGCATAAAAGCAGTTAAATTGCATTATTCTGTGCAAGTACAATGCGATGGTGCACTTGAGTTACGATCCAAGGGCACAATGTGATGGCACGTTTGAGTTTGCAATCCAAGGGTACCTCAAAGATGATCACATGATGACTTTACATAAAGGCGGTAGCCTAATGTAATGAAATATGATGGGACGTAAAGCTGATAATGGTAAAATAAGAAATACAGTTGACGGCCGTTGAAGACCATATTGTTGCAAATAAATTGAACTTTTGGTGACTATCAGACGCGCAATAGGGTATGGAAATTAATGTTGCCCATCATGCAATCATTAGTGAGAAGAACTGTTTTGTCTAGAAGTCTATAAATACCCAATGCTACCAAACCAGAAGCACACGAAGAAGCGAGGCGAAGCCGAGGGAAGGGAATTCTTGAGAATAAATTAATTTTTGGAGAGGTTGAGAGACAACCAGAGATAGCACGGAGGAAAGACACCAACCCTTGCGAGAGCAAGATTCTACAATTCGGGAAAGGGATGAAGTGATAAGAGCAGTGTAAAAAGCCAGAGGAAGCAAGATATTGCTTACCTGGCTTGATACTTCTTACACCATTTAGTGTTTTGTACTTAAAGATTTTATTCGCAAAAATGGAAACTTCATTTCAATTTATGATCAATCCCTCCATACCATGAATGAGTAACTAAATTTGTGAATGGGTTGAGAAGTACTTAGCTAGCATAACTTAAGCTATGAACTTTATAAGATCATCTTGTCTTATGTATGCTTCATTCATCATTTGGAGTACTTGAGAGAATAATCTAAAGATAGAATCTAGGCTTGAGAGAGTTGGATTAAATTACATAAGCAAGAGTAGAGACTTAGAAATAAGTTCTATTTGCTACATTCCATACACATCGCATGCATCCTAGAAATAGGAAATGTGGCCTTATGCGTTGAGAAATGTAGTGCTTAATATATGTGTATAGCATGATCGTATGACTTGTACAATATCTTAAGAAATGCTAGCAAAACCTCTTCTCAACCCGTTCATTGCATACTTGTTACAACAATACCCTTTCATTGCTGCGCATTTAGTTCCATCATATTAGAAAATCTAAGTTAAATCACCATCTACTTCTTAATCACCATCGCAATAGGATCAAAGAGTTTGTCGAATATCTATTTAGTAATCCCTACGTTCGACCCTGGACATACCAGGACCCTAAGAAGACTTATAGTTGGGCTTTGTTAGGAAAACTTGCATGATCATCGCATCCACACATCCTTTCATCGCATGATAAATCAACGCATGAGCTATAATGTGAATACTTTAGCTTTATGTAGTGACATAAACAGGATCAAGTTAATAGTATATAGCCTAAATGGTCTAATAAGTATATGGATGAAATTCGGTATCTCATTCTGGTAACACTATTAGATGCGGCCCATTTTGTAGGTAGTACAAATGATGTGATCCACAAATCATTCATGTAGAGATATGTGAGTGAAGGCATCCTATGCAATGAGTTTTCATATAGAGTGGACCACAAAAATAGTCACTTTTCTTTATGATGACCATTTACTGTTAAAACTGACTGTTTCATTTTTAAGTAACCTAGGTTAACTTGATCTTAATCCTGAGCTAACTATGAACTCCTGTTTGTTCGGGATTATCCTTTGATCTGCATAGGTGAGAGTAGTCCAACAGCACTGCTCAATAAGCCTTCTATTTTGGGGATAAGTCCGGATGAATAGCTGGGGACATAGCCTTGCAAAACGAAATGCACTCCTACCAGATTTAGGGTTAGTAGATAGATTGTTCTCTTAAGTACTGATTTCAGGTCTTGAACAATCGGGGCCTCACCTTTTCTTGATAGAGAAAGAACTTGATTCATAAGTATTATGAATCAAAATTGTTCATTAGAGGGTCAGTAGGAACTTAAGAAACAAGATGTATTTATAGGGGTAAAACGGTGATCTTGACCCAACAGCTATTACGAACGACCTGTGAAGGATCGACTTACTGATTATGGTCATATCAAGAGGACATAATATATCTACAGTGGGGGGAGTTCAAGTATGGGCTTTAGTGGAGTGACCCATTAGTAACGAATGGGGGTTAATTCGGTATAAGGAGTTAAGCCAATTAATCTCGGATCGTTGGAGCCCATGATCTATAGGTCCGCAAGGTCCCTCTACTAGCTCGTAAATGGATTAGCTTTAGAGTAGCATGATAAGTTAAATTGAAACGTTCAAATTAGAATTAAACGGAATAGGAGAATTTATATTTAAATATGATTTAAATATATGAAGGTGGATTTGTGTAAAAATTAATTTAATATTTGATATTAAATTAATTGAATTATTTAAATAATTCTTTATTAATTAGAAAATTAATTTATGAAATTAATTTTACAAAAATAATAATATTTTCAATTTTAAAATCAAATTTATTATTTGAAATCATTTGGTTTTTTGAAAAATTGAAAAATTTACACAAAATGGAAAAATGAGATTTTTCATTATCATCTTCAACTACAATTACTCCAAGCATGAGCTGCATCATATGCAGCCATCTTCGTTGCATGATAACCTGCAATAAACAAAGAAGATTGGAGTGGAATTGAGGCATGCATTCAAAGAGTTTCTTAAGAAAAATTCGAGCTGAAGAATTGTTCTTCAAAGTGAGTTGTTGCAGTGAGCTTCTCCCAAGTTTCCTTTTGTTCAAGCTATTCTTATGTCCCACAACTCATTCTAATGCACCAAGAGTATAGTGGGAAAAATCTTGAGATGGTTCACAGCAAATTTTGGAGAAGATAATAGCTAATAATTAAGATCTTGAAGAGTTCTACAAAGGTATGACTTCAAACCCTCTTATGTTAGATGAGCATGCTTTAGTTTCTACTAAAATTAATGAATTAGAGTGCTTATTGATCCTTATTGCTTCCGCTCCATGCTAATATACTCTTACAATTGGTAGTTTTATGGTAAACGTCAGACAAAAAAAAAATATTTTCCTAAATTTAGTAATGGTTGTTGAAAATATTTCCATTCTCGGAATTACTCACGGTTGGCTATCAAGTGAATATGATTCACTAAACGATAGTTTAAGAGAGACTAAACGATCGTGGAGTGACATTACATGATAGTTTACTCAGCTGCTTGCCATTTACGATTGGGCATTGTCTATACGATAGACTGATGTCATCTCCCACTTGCTCAAACATTTACACGATTGTTCTTCCTCCGGTCTCTTTCTCTAACCAAGTCCACACAGAGCCCACACTTCTTGATTCTCATATCGAGAATACCAAGGTAGCCATTGTGGTGGTGTCGTACTCAACTTGACATAGTTCGAGGTTTTTGGAGCCATTCGTTGAGTTCGCGATGTTCGTGTGGTGGTTGCTGATTAATCGTGTTGTATTGCGGCCACTGCATTCGAGCGTTCGTGTGTTACAGTCTTGGAGATTGAACTAGCATTTGTGATCAAAGAAAATTGAAGATGAGTCTTCAATGGTATGTATAATTCTTTCCTTGATCTTTGTAAAGCATGCTGTAATTTTGTTTTGTGCATGATGTATGTGTCCGTTTCTTGGACTGTAATTGTGAGTTTTCAAATACAAATGGAATTTGGAACGATCATTCTGCTGCTCATGGAAATTCTCATATCTGATTTCCTTCACAGGGATCAATATTTGAGATACACCCTAAAGGGTCTATAGTACAGGGATAAGGTTGGGTACTTTATCCTGATGACAATATAGGTACAACTCACTTTGTATTTGATACAAACGCAATGATCAAACATGTTCATATAGGTGACATACGAGTAGGGTATCCTATGCAATGAGCTTGCATAAGATCGGACCACGAAATAGTAACCACTAGATGTAACACCGTTAACTAGATAGGTTTCTATTTCAATAGGATGACCTAGGCGACTTAGTCTTAATCCTGAGTGTATTATGAACTATTGTTCACGAAGGATTGTCCTTTGATTTGTATGGATGAAAGTGATCAATTTGCCGACTTAATAAGCCTACCATTTTAGGGATAAGACCGAGTAGGGAGCTAGGAACATAATAATACAAGATAGATTTCACTCTTTCCAGACTTTAGGAAAAGTAGATGAGTGTTCCCTTAAGTGATGTTTTCGGGACTTGAACAGAGAGCCCTACCCTCTCATTGACCTGAGAGGAGTTTCTATTTAATGGTTGGATCATAAGTGGATTTTTCATTAGAGAAGCACTGATACTTAAGGATACAGAGGTAACCAAGGAGTAAAACAATAATTTAACCCAACTGGTATGACGAACTCGTGAAGGACTAACTTGTTACGATTGGTCTATATTCGTGGACACAGAAATATATCTGTAGTGAGAGGAGAGTAGTTGTGGGTCTTTAGTGGAATGTACCCATGGTTAACAAATATTAATTAATTTGGTTAATGAGTTTAGTCAATTAATCTCATATCATTGGAGCTCTGGACCTGTAGGTTCATGAGGTCCCTTCCTAGCTCGTAAAAGGAATTGAGATAACTATGTCTTGTATTGAATTTGAAATGTTCAAATTCACATAAGAAAATAATATAATGTATAATCATCATTATAATATAAAATTTATATTTTAATTAAACTTTATAATATAAAGTTAATTTTGTATATGATTCAAAGTTAATTTACGAGAGAATTAATATTTGAAGGAGTTCAAATATTAATTTAATGTGAACTCGATTCATATAAAACTATAGGTTAAAACTAATGTGTATTTGATGAACTTTAAACCTATTGGTTATGAGAGAAATACAATTGAATATGATTCAAATGTAGACTAAATTAAATATTTGATATTTAATTGGAGAAATAAATAGTTAATTTAATTTAGTTTAATTTAATTTGATTTAATTAAATTAATTCAATTAAAACTATAGATTATGTGAGAGATGCTTCATTTAATATGATTTAAATGAAATCATTAATTAAATTAGATTTAACTAATGATTAATTAATTATTAGTTTAATTAATTAATCAGTTAACTTTCACATAGAGGAGTTATCTGAAACATGGCTGATCCCACGTTCCTCTCTCTCTATATTAATCAAAAGCATCGCCTTTTGATCACAAAGGGTTAGATACATAAAACAGTTCTGTAACCTTTAGCTTCTCTAAAAAAATTCTTCCTTTTTCATTTTTCCCACTCAATTGCTTCCCACAATCCAAAGCCCTCAAAGAATTCTCAGATAGTAGGGAGGTAACACTTGTGGTAGTGTTGATTTCGTGAACTCAAATTTTGGAAAATTGGTTTTTGTTGGACTCTACAAAGGTAATAGTTTCCTCTCCCTTTCTCTGTAGATTTAATTTTAAGCATGCTTAACCTAGGTTCTAATTTTACAATAAGCTAATTTTTTGTTTAATTTTGTCTCTGTATTATTTTTTAATTGTCAGTTTATGGGTATTTCAGATACATGGTTCTGTGATTTCCATTGTGTTAGGCCTTTCATCCCTACAATTGGATCAGAGCCATCTCCTTCTATGAATTTAGGTTTCTGAAATTTGCATTGGGTTTTTTGTGGGATTAAATTGCATTGTGAATGTTAATCTTTTTGTGAATGAATGTTTACGGTAATTTTTATGACAATAGATTTTCATGTTTTGATTTGATAAAAAATTGTAAAGGCCCATGTGTTCTTGGGTATATATTATGAAATTCGATGTATTCTATAAATCTGCACTAGAATTAGGGTTGTTGTGTTTGATGAAGATCAATACCAATTTTGCCCTAAACGAAGAACAACAACAGATTTTGTCCAAAAACACAACCTGGATTCATAGCGTTGCAACATTACTCACGGCATTGCAATGCTACGATAATGCAACGCTAGGGTTGCGTTGTGCACGGTTCAGCGATGGTCCAGGGTGGTTTAGTCCAGTTTAGTGGATTCAAATTGGTTTGGTCCGATTTAGTGTTGGGCTGGCTCGGTTCATGGTTTTGGGATCCAATTTGAAGTAGTTCAGGCCGGTTTGAGTTGGTCTAGTCTGGTTCTAGAGAGACAGAAGCTTATTTTAAGACGAAATTTTCATACTTATTATCATTTATTTCTTTATTTTATCTTAGAGGCCAAAATTACCGATTCATTTGCTATGTAAATCCTTTATGGATGTTATTTAGATAAATCCCCCCATAGTTAAGCATGATCATACATTTTTAATATGTTATAAGTGTTATAATATATGGTTTTAATGCATGATGTCGATATTATTTCATGAGTTATTTAATATATTATGATATGTTAAATATATGAAATTTGAAAGGGAAATTGTATTGAGTAACAAATATAATTTTAAAAATAAAGATCGTGACTTCAAGTTTCTTGAAATTGTAGGTATGGCAAACACCTCCTCCTCCTCTCTTCCTATATTGCAACTGCCCCTTTAGTTTATGGGTTTCTTCCTTTTATCATCATATCTCTCTTCCTTCATTCTTTATTTAATTTCCTAAACTAATATTTACTTCTTTATCCCTTTTTTTATCTTTCTGTAATGCAGTCTTATAACAATAGAAGTGGTAGAATGAAGAAGTATGATGTGACTATCGGTAAAATGAAAAAAGAATGATCTAAAACCAAAATCAAGATATCAAAAGGAATCAAGAGAAAAACAGTTCAATAACTGTGACAAATTTCAAGAAGAAAAATCAAAATCGAGAAGAAAAACAAAAAAATGAGAATAAAAATTCAAATTCAAATTCAAATTAAAAAAAAAAAAATTAACGAGAGAGACACGCGTAATCCCTTGCTGGATTATGGTTGAGAAATGTGAAACCAATTCCAAAATAGACAATATTAGAAAAACATGAAAGTGTAAAAGAATTTGTTAGGTTATCATAATTTAAAATTTTAAGATCCTATGTCATAGAGAATCTAAAAATAAAAATTTGAAGAAAAGAGATTAAATGAAAATAGAGTTATATTTCATGTTTTTAGATATGTATTTGGCAGCAGAGTTCAGAAATTGAATTTTAATTTAAACAATTACAAACAAGTTGTAGTTACTCATTAAACATTTGCTGACAATAAACAAATAATAATTTATTTACATGATTTTATGTTAAAAATTGTATAATTATTATTTTGTTATATTATGTAATGTATAGGATAAATTGAAACTTTTGTCCCTAAGGTTTAGAAGAAGTTAAAATTTAGGCTTTATAGTTTAGAATTAGAATTTACTCTTATGATTTAATAAAAGCTTCATTAATAGTTCTTATGATAAGGACTATTTGAGAGGATTTAACAAATCATAGAGACTATATATAAAGTTATATTAAACCATAGGAACTAAATTCTAAATTTTAAAACCATATGGACTAATTTTGAACTTTAACCAAACCAGATGGACGAACTTTTAACTTTATCCAAATTTGGAATTAATCTATTTTATAATAATTATTTTTTAAAAAAATTGAATTGAATTTATAACATGACATACTATATTTTTAAATCTTTTTATCTTTATTTAATATAATTTTGTATTTTACATTTTAAAATTCAAATTTTAGATACAATGGAAACATAAAAATATTATTTCTAGAATTTACACTGTTTGGATAACAGAATCAGAAAACAGTTTTTAGAAACAGAATTCGGGTTGTCTGCCAAATACATATTCACTGAACTCAGTGAATCTTAAAACATAAAAATGTTACTTCTACTGCTTCTATTGGTGCATCTTCTTCTACTTCATTGTCTACTTCCTCAATAAATCCTGATAGTTTTTGAACTTCAAATTTGAACCTTGTCATGCTTTTTTTGAAAAAGAAAAAAAAATCGATTCTTGTTGTCCCAGATGACTATGATCTTCACGTTCACAATCACAAATTAATCAGATTTAACAGTAAAAAAACAATTCAAGAGTCAGAGGAAGTAGTATGATGAGGTTTGAAATTCTTCTGTCGCTTACCAAATGGCAGCTCAATCGTGTAGACGAAGCTCCAAAAACTAAACGATAGTTCAATTATGTAAACGATAGGATGAAGCGCTAAACAATCGTGTAGACGATAGTTGTCTGGAGCTAAACGATGATGACAACTGAAGAACCAAACGATCGTATAGACAATTGGACGTGGAGCTAAATGATCGAATATACGATGCGATAGGTACTACACGATACTTTAGTAAATGCTAAACAATCGTAGATTTAGAAAGAAAGAACACAGGAGTTTAAGTGATTTAGCCAAAGGCCTACGTCTACTGTGCAAATCGGGAGGGTCTCTTTTATTACTTCTTCTTCAAAGTATTACAAAATGAATTCTTGCTCTCTCATTTTCTTATTCTCTCTTACATTCATCTTACATTCGTTTTCCTTTTATATGCAGGCACTATAGTCAACAATCAAGCTTTGGTAGTTACAACACATAATAGAAAGATGTCGACAACGGTTCAACTTCTTGCAATGATATTCTTCTTGTTTTCGAGTCTTTATGTAATAGAATTAGTTCCTACTGAAGATTAATTTTAAGGTCTTGAGTTAATTTTAGAGCCACTGAAGGACCAAATTACAAAGCAAACTTTACCTTGGATCGAATTAGGGATTTGGAAAAAGTTTAAGTGAAATTGATTATACCTGAAAATTAATTTTCAAATAATTGGATTATGGTCATGTGGAGGATAATTAGAGGATTATCAATATAATTTCAAGATAAAGAGAAGTCGAAGGAACCAAAAATCTGAGGAGGAGCCAATTAACAGTGAGTGGTTTACTTTCAAATATTTTGATATAGAAACTGATTATATATTATAGTATGCTATGATTTATGACATGTGATGGCATGATCTATTTTATTTGTCTGATATTTCAAAAATATTTAAATAATGATTTCTAAATTCTCGATGGTTTTATATGATCTTGATTTATCAAAATGTAGTTTGGAATCGGATTTTACATACTTGTCATTTGTATGGTTTTTATATGAAAACCTCTTGATTGTGAAATCAAGGTTATTGAATGGTTGTGGAAATGGTTTCAAAACTACTGATTCTTGTACCCGAGAGATGGTTATTTTTTCGTGCTACTTGAATGTGTTTTAGTAGCACTGCTCAGGCGATCATGGGGCTATCAGGGTCAGATGTAGCCAAAGTATCTGGGAAATCTAGAGGAACCTACATCTAAAGCACCACCCAGGCTATTAAGGGGCTACCACTGAGGCCAAATATGACTAGAATATATCGGAGAGTCCAGGGTAACCTAGTCCTGTTGTGTGTATCTATGCTTAGCCTTGAGGCAGCTCTACGTGCACATATGACCTTGTGATTTGGTTTATACTGTAGAGGGCATCCTTTGTCCAGAGTAACCTGCCGTTGTAATTGAATATTTGGGTACAGAGGTTGTTTGGTTTCCTGATGATGCCTGAATGTTTTATAATGTGATTTATATGAAATATGATCATGTCATTGTTTGAGTAATACTAGTTTGAGTTATTAATTAATCTTATATATGTTTTCAACGATTTATATAATGTTTTTTTTATAATTCGTTGATGTTTGGAAAGAGAAACTAAATTACCACTCACTTGGCTTTAGCTCATGCTTTCTATGTTTTATGTTTTTCCCCACCCCTAGGTAGCAACAAGTTCCTGGTGCCTGCTGAGCCGTCAAATGCCACTATTGTTGTTAAACATCTGTTGTATTGTTTGTGTAGGTATTTAAGAATATTCTAGAATAGCTAAAACTTGTGAGTTACATGTTATGCGAGGTTTTGTTCAAAATTATCCTTACTGTTGGTCTGTAAATATTTGTAAACAGTACTGTGATTTAAACTTAATAAAATTCCTAAACTTTGTCAATGAATATAGATTATTTTTTTTAAATGGGTTTGGAAGTCTGGGTTTGACCTTAATTATAAGATATGTTAAGAGTTGGGACGTTAGATGTCATAGAGAGAAGTGATGTAACGTCTTCATGCTTCGTTCTAGGTTAGAAGGAAAATCTGGAACAGGGTGTAACAGCTGTCCTTTTGGAATCCTTGTCTTGTTGCTTTGCCTAGAATGCAGTGTTCACAAAATTTTAAGCTATCTCCAACACCTCTTGGAAGAATCCCCTATGTAGAGAGTACTTACAACCCCCTCAAACTGATATGAGAAAGTCGTTTGTGCCATAACTCATCTTCTGTGGGTTTTTCATCAGTTGCCAACAAGGCCGAGTGTGACATTTGCACATCTTTAATGACATATAAATCATTCACCTTGGTTACCACCAATACGACATTAGAGTTTTTAATTATTTCAAAGGTGCCTTCCACACCTCTATACTCACAGCCAATGACATCAAACATTCCCAAAGATAGGAGATTTCTCTTTAAAGTAGGAACATGCCTCACGTTCCTACTCAATTTCAACCATCCTGAATTTTTAAGGACATAGACCCTATTCCAACAGCTTTGTAGGTGTTATTGTATCCCATATAGATCAGCCCACCATCCTACTTCTTGTAGGTGCAAAACCATCCCTTAGATGGTGTCATATGGACTGAACAGCCAGAAACTAACACCCAATCATGAGTCTCCATAGTATTCTGGTCTTCACCTTTTTTAATAGCAGCCAATGCATCTGAATAGACAAGGGAATTCTTCGCTATAGTAGCCTTGGTCTGTTTTCCACCCTTGTGCTGTTGGTTTAGTTTCCTCTTCAAGGCATAGCAGTCCTTTTTCATGTGCTCCATTTTCTGACAAAAATGATACTTAATGTTGGACTTATCACCATCATTCCTTTTTCCCTTCCCGTTGTTCTTGTTTTTCCCCTTTGAAAACAAGCTTTCACCTCTTTGTTAATTCTTCTTACTTATTTGTAACTCAAGTTCTCTGACTCTCATTGCTGATATGATTGCTTCTGTTGTTATTCTTTCTCTACCGTACTTCATGGCTGTCTTGACATCTTTGAAAGATCATGGTAGAGAATTTAGTAATATGAAAGCCTCATTCTCTTCCCCAATATTTTCTTCTATTAATCTGAATTCAGAAGACAGTCTCTTGAACTCATTCAGATTATCCGTGAGGGACTTTGCTACATCTATCTTGTAGGTGAAAAATTTTTCCCTCAAGAAAGCTTTGTTGGGTAGGTCTTTTTTAGATATATCTCATTCAATTTGTTCCAGAGGGCATAGGGAGTAGGCTGGGTCTATAATCTACCTCAAAACACTGTTTTGACATTTAAGACAATGGTTCCATATGCATTTACCTCAATTGTCTCTTTCTCTGCCTCAATGAGTGTTTCAGGGTACTTTGCAGGATTTGTAATGGCCAGTAGAGCCTTCTGTTGTCCCAAGACTACTTTAATCTTCGTTTTCCATAGTTCAAAGTCTGTCTTACCATCAAACTTCTCAGTTTCATATCTGGTAGTTTCCATTCTTGATATTCAAGACTGACTAATCTAAATTGAAGTATACAAGTATTCAAATCTTGGATTTGTCTTAAACTGTTCACTGAGCTCTGATACCACTTGTTGTCTCAAATGACTATGATCTTCACGTTTACAATCACAAATTACACGGATTAAATGGTAAAAAATAATTCAAGAGTCAGGAGAGGTAGTATGTTGAGGCTTGAAATTCTTCTGTCGTTTACCAAATGGCAGCTCAATCGTGTAGACGAAGGTCCAAGAACTAAACAATAGTTCAATTATGTAAATGATAGGATAAATCGCTAAACGATCGTGTAGATGACAGTTGGCTAGAGCTAAACAATCGTGTAGACGACAACTGAAGAGCTAAACGATCGTATAGACAATTGGATGCGGAGCTAAACGATCGAATACACGATGCGACAGGGACTACATGATCGTGTAAGTGATACTTTAGTAAATGTTAAATGATCATAGAGTTAGAAAGAATGAACACATGAGGTTAAGTGGTTCAGCCAAAGGTCTACGTCCACTGTGCAAATCGGGAGGGTCTCTTTTATTACTTCTTCTTCAAAGTATTACAGAACAAATGTCTTGCTCTCTCATTTTCTTATTCCCTCATACATTCATCTCACATTCGTTTTCCTTTTATATGCAAGTGCTATAGTCAACGATGAAGCTCTGGTGGTTACAACACATAACAGAAAGATATCAACAACGACTCAATTTCCTGCAATGATGTTCTTCTTGTTTTCGAGTCTTTCTATAACAATTCTTCAAAAAATTTTAAAGTTCATGAATTGGAAACTTATACAGATTTACCAACAATTTCTTTAGATACTCAATAATAATTTAATAATTTGGAATGGTGCAAATTATATAAAACCACTTATCCCGTGCTCTCTCATATGACATGAAATATATAAACCATCCATGTTTCAACTATAGCATTAGAATCATCTTTTCGTGAAGATGGTAGAGTTATATCAAATAGAAGTAGCTTATTACGTTCGATAGTTGAAGCGCTAATATATTTAAAGGATTGGGGCCACAAGAAAATGCATGAAAAATAACATATTGCAAAAATCACTGAAGAAAAGAAAAAAAAAAATGAAATCATCCATGTTAGAATTTAAGGATTGCAGTTCTAAAAAAGAATTATTTATTTGAATATTCATTTTCATTGTATTGAGGGTAAAATTAAGGTTATCTAATTTATTTTACTTTGTTAGAGGAAAATGCATATGATTAGTAATAAGTAGGTGCCAACCTAGTTGGATGTGCTCATATTGTAATGATGGAATAATTTCTAAAATATAATGCAATAAAAAAATAATAAAAGCATTAACTTTATTTTTTGCCGTTGTTTTTGTAATTTTGTTTGAGAAAAATGTAATTTTGTCATTAATAAAATTGTTTTCTTTCTTATTCACCGAGAATTAAGAAGAAATAAAAAGAATTGAGTTGGAAAAGAGGGAAAAAATGTAAAAATGTGTGTATTGTAGTGTAGTGTAGTTTGATGAGAGTTGGAAAGTGAAAACTATAAAGAGTCACTCTTCTTGACCCACATTGGAACATTGGAAGAATGAAGGGGTCCCACACTTTATAAATAAGCTTTCAGGTTACAAGGATTTTTAAGATTAAAATTAAACTAAAATAAAAGTTAATAAGTTATTCAAACAATCAATCTATGTCCGATCCAAAGGGCTAGTACAAGCCAAATCCAATTTTGGTTCATTGAGTAAGGTCCATAGATAGGGCTATGGACTTATGTTTAAGTGGTTAAGTTGGCCCAAGCCCAACCCAAAGAGTGCTTGAGACCCATAGGGTTTGGGTTGGGGCCAAGCCTGGCCATTGATTCTTTAGGCTTGGTTGGCCCATCTCGGCCCAATGATGAGGTTGATTGGTAACTCCATGGGAGTTCTATCATTCAATAATAGACGATCTAAAAATTTTGTATTAATTAATTAGAGATTAATTCTTGTTCAAACTACGAAATATTGGTTGATTTATATAAACATTTCCTTTTGTTAAAAAAAAAAAAAACAGAGAGAGTTGCAATGGGTCTTAAGTAAGGTCTTAAGTAGCAATAGTAATGAGGCATTTGATGGCTATTCCTAGAATGTATAACTACTAGGTTCAAGGAATAATTTGGTTAATTGAACATGGTGTCCTGACGGTTAATCGACATAGTTAAATCCTAAATCTTAATGCATGTGTTTTTTGTTCTTTCTGGCTGCTGAGAACCCAATAGAATTTAGGAGAGCATGTAGATTAGTTAGGGTTTGGTCTTTCTAACCTTAATTATTAATTAGGACACTTGATTGATTTTGATTTAGTTAATTATCGGTCTTTGTAGAGGTTAGTTAAATCTCATCAATTCAATAGCTATGCATGCATAATTCGAACGCATAGTCAATTGGCAGAAAATGATGATTGAAATTACATTGAATTCTTATCTTGATCTGAGGACTAGATGAACCGATCCCTGTTTACATTTATCCATTTCATTTAAGTTTTGTGCATGTTTTCAAATTAATCAAAACCCAAAACCCTGATTTTACTGTTTTTCCACATTCAAATTTATATTAAGAGAGAATTAACTCTATGCCTCTCTATGTTTCGACCTCGTACTTTCCACTATTGCTATGGCTTTGTAGTGATAGGAGTAGTTCGGTAGTATAAATTTTCTTTAGACCGAGTCTGGAGCTTATTAACGACGTAAGATTTGGGACTTATCGGTCATCAATCAACTCTTCTTTAACAATGGATTGAAGAGCAACTCCCATATTTTTCTTTTAGATTTTCCCATCAAATGATAAATATGAGTAAGGAGCCAAATAATTGATCTACTTTCCATTTTGTTATGTTTTGAGCTTCCTCAATGGTAGTGACTTTCATGTCAAATCTCGTGGGTAGAGATCTAGGTACCTTCCAAACAAGTTTTTCTTATGAAATCTTCTCTTAGAGAACAAGTGATAACGAGCAAAAATGCACGTTATTACAGTGCTAAGTTCTTAAACAATGATGGCTTACGTTGATAACATTAAGTTCAGAAATGCATATTAGATTGCGTCCAAAAGCATTAAGTTTATAACATTGCGGTTGCATGCATTCATCGCATAGAAATAGTTAACTTTTGTTTTTTTATGCAGAATGTGCATTGACGCAAGGCGAAAAGAGTGATCACAAGAAATCAATGGTCGAGCGCTGCATCACCGCAAGGCTTTGCGGTGATTGTGTTCGTAAACATCTGCTCAAGAAGAATTACCGCATAGAGTCGACACAACTTGGTAGGTGCATCTGAGTGAAAGACATAATTAATCACAATGGGACAGAAAGTTGATGACGGTCGAATCCAAATTAAGTTGACAAGCCGCTAATGATAACAAGTACACTCAGCTTTTCGGTGACAAATATTCGGCGCATCAGTCAGAGAATTAAAGTCATCCCATCTNATAACAAGTACACTCAGCTTTTCGGTGACAAATATTCGGCGCATCAGTCAGAGAATTAAAGTCATCCCATCTGTGCAATCATAAGAAAGAAGCCGCTTTCTTCCCGAAGCTCTATAAATACCGAAGGCATCCTTCGAAAAAGGGGTTCTCCGGTTCACCTGTTCACCAGTTCGGATACTTAGATAAATTTCTCCACAATTTAGCCTTGACCATAGTTTTCCTTTTTATTTTAAGGTGGAGCAATAAAAGAGCCGAGACGCCAGAAGATCGCTCAAACTCGAGAGAAAACCCGGAGGGGTAGAAGCAAAGAGTGGGCCAACTCTCGCGAGAGCGAGATTATCTTTTGAACACGAGTAGAAAATATAGTGTAAAAGTCTGGGAAGCAAAAGATTGCTACCAGGCTTTTTATTCTCTTCTTGCATTGTTATTTTGTACTTCATCTTTATATTTATACAATGAAAGTTCGTATTCTACATCTGTTCACTCTCTTAGCACGCATGAGTAGCTAAATTTGTCGAATGGGTTGAGAAGAACTAAGCTAACATGACCTAGGATGTTCATTGCTTGCGATTATCTTGTTCTATGTTGTGCCAAACATCCCTTTAGAACTACTCGAGAGAGAGTTTAAAGAAAGAACCTAAGACTTAAGAGAGCTATGTTAGAATCTAAACTCGAGAGAGTAAGATTAAAACTGCATAAACAAGAGATAGGGACTTAGAGATAAGCTCTGTTTGCCAACATACATTGCATGCACCCTAGGAATAGGTACGATATTATGTGGTCGCCTTATTTGTGTGTGTCATTTTTTCATCGCATAAATAAGAATAGAGGCTTATGTATAGGTCCTATAGACTTATCGCATATATCGCATGTGTTCTGACATTAGAAGCCGTAGCATTCGCATCGAGAGATGGTTTACTATTGTATGTGTGTTGCATGATCGCATAGCATGAACGCATCCTAGGATGTGTTAGCTGAAACCCTTCTCAACCCGTTCACCGCATACTCATCGCATCTTCCATTTTATCAACTCTTTTCAAACTCTACCGCCTTTGTTTATTTTTATTACCACAACAGCATTCCCAACAACTATTTGATTCATTTGGTTACCGCAAAGCCTTTTGAGAAATTACCACCGCATATTGTTTCCCAAGTCCCTCAACGCATTTTCATCATCGCATTTCACCCACAAATTCCACCCCATAAAATAAAGCATCAAGTTTTTGGTGCCATTCCCGGGGACTTCGACAAAGCAGTGTGCTAAAAATAATTTTTTTTATTTCTTTGCAGACTCTCAATTTCTGGCGAATTACGGCCCAGAGATTGAGAGGACGTTCAAACGGAGATTAAGAGACTGCCAGCAACAACAGTCAGATAAAGAAGATATGGCGTAGAAGCTTAAAAACAGAGCACGAAACGAAAATAATGTCATGAAAAATCCAATCCTTCTGGTTAACGATCATAATAGGCCTATTAGGGACTATGCATCGCCAAACCTCTATGATTTCTCTCTAGGAATCATGAGGCCTGCCCTCGATGGAAGCAGATTCGAAATGAAAAGGGTGATGCTGCAGATGATCTAGACTGCAGGACAATTCGGAGGACGCCGTGGCGAGGACCCGGAAGCCCACCTCCGTAGCTTTATAGAAATCTGCAATACTTTTGTGTTCCCAAACATCTCTGCTAAAGAAGTTCGACTAACTTTGTTTCCATTTTCTCTTTGTGATCAGACAAGAAAATGGGCGTATTCCTTTGAGCCAGGTGAGATAACTTCATGGGAACAGGTCGTAGTGAAATTTATGAAGAAATATTTTCCACCTACTGAGAATGTTGGACGAAGGAAACTCATAACCAATTTTGAACAAGACATGGACGAATTGCTCAGTGATGCCTAGGCGAGGTTTAAAAGGTTGGTACGGGACTGTCCACACAACGGATTGCCAAACTGCCTTCAGATGGAAATCTTTTATCTTGGTTTAAATCCCGCTTCGCAGACCGCTGCCAATGCGGCAGCCGCTGGTGGTTTGCTTGACAAAACATATGACGAGGCTAAGAACATCTTGGATTGCATCTACCATGAGGATTGGAGAGAGAGCGATTAGAGACTGAGAATCAAGGATAATGACGGAAGTAATGGTGCTATTGCTTCACTATAGAATCAGATGACCGCAATGATGAACTTAATTCAGGGAATTGCGATCAGTAGCCCAACACCACAAAATGGGCAAGTAAACGCAATTAATCAGAACACCGCAAGGTGTACGACTTGTGGTGATGGGCACGCAATGCAAGAATTACCACAAAATCCACAGTCTATTTACTTTGTGAAAAATAATCCATTTTTTAACACCTACAACCTCGGGTGGAGAAACCACCCCAATTTTGCATGGAAGAATCAGCAGCAGAATTTTCAATCTGTGGCGCAGAAAGAAGGGCAACCTGGATTCTCCCACGAAATAATGGTCAGACAAGCAATCAAGCCAGTAGCTCGCAACCGTCGATATCTTTCTCCTTGGAAAGCCTGTTGAAGCAGTATGTAGAGAAAAATGAAACTGTGCTTCAAAGTCAGGCTACGTCCATCCGCAATCTAGAATTACAGATGGGCTAGATTGCAAGCGAGCTAAAGAACAGACCGCAAGGGGCTCTACCGAGTTCAACAGAACTCCCACGTAACCCGGGGGGATCAGGTAAAGAGCAATGTCAAGCTATGACATTGCGGAGTGGAAAAAATGTGGAGGGAAAAAGAAAGGAGCCTAGCCGGACTGCTTCTATTGCATTGGATTCAGAAATTGCAGTGACTCGAGAAGAAGAAGGAGAAAAAGAAGTGATAGAGCCAGAAGTTACGTCCACCTCAAAGGCAATAGAGAAGGGGATCGTTAGAATGCAATTACCACCTTTCCCGTAGAGACTCAGAAATAAAAAGAATGATGAGGTACAATACCAACGCTTCTTGTCTATGTTAAAACAATTACATATTAATATTCTATTCAGTGAAGCGATTGAGGAGATGCATGCATACGCAAAGTTTCTGAAGGAAATGGTAATTAAGAAGAGGGGCACTGGTAAGTTTCCCACAATGACTTTAACACAGAGTTCGAAATCAATAATTCCACCGAAGATAAGCAATCCTGGGAGGTTTACTATACCTTGCTCCATAGAAGGACTGTACATCGAGCAAGCCTTGTGTGACCTTGGAGCCAGCATCAACTTGATGCCTCTGTCGACCTTTAAGTAGCTGAATGTGGGGCAACTTGTGCCCACGATCGTGACTCTCCAACTTATAGATACATCTCTGGTGCATCCAGAGGGGAAGGTGAAGGACGTGCTGATCACCATCGACAAATTTATCCTACCAGCCAACTTCATCATCTTGGATTACGAAGCCGACAAAGATATGCCCATTATCCTGGGGCAACCATTTTTATCAATAGGTCATGCCCAGATTGATGTGCATAAATGGGAGATCACTTTGAGCATAAATGGATAGAAGCTCAAGTTCAACATCCTCCGTGCCATGAATTTTCCTGACGAAGAAGACCTGCATAACTCTGACGACGACCAAAATTTGATTGAAGAAGAAAAGCTTGACGAAGCGAATGAAAAAGAGGATGCAAGTGCATCCATTGCTGCCTGTAATGCGATCATAAAAAAAAGCAAGGAAGTTGAGATGATCACAACCCAAGAAGAAAAGCCAACAGAAAAAGAAGGAAGAAAAACAACGCAACCGTCCATAGTAGAACCACCAATAATGGAATTGAAGACCCTGTCGAACCACATAAAGTACGCATTTTTGGGGCAAAATGAGAAGCTGTCAGTAATTATTTCCTCGAAACTTAATGAAGACTAGGAGAATGTGTTGATGAGCATTCTGAGTAAACATGTGCCAGCAATTGGTTGGACGCTTGTAGACATTCGAGGAATTAGCCCAGCGTACTGTATGCACCAAATTCGTCTTGAAGAAAACCACAAGGAAACGATCGAACATCAGCGCAGACTTAACCCTGCGATGAAAGAAGTCGTTAAAAAGGAGATCATTAAGTGGTTAGATAAGGCCATTATTTATCCGATAGCTGATAGCACGTGGGTCAACCCCCTGCAGTGTGTGCCAAAAAAGGTGGCCTGACGGTAGTCTCGAACAAAAATAATGAACCGATACCACAAAGGATCGTCACAGGGTGGCGCATTTGCATGGACTACCGCAAGCTGAATGCAGCCATGAAGAAAGATCATTTCCCCTTACCATTCATTGAACAAATGCTAGAGCGTCTAGCTGAAAATCACTTCTATTGTTTTCTTGATGACTATGCCACCAGATTATAATTGCTTCAGAAGATTGGGACAAGACCATATTCACCTGCCCATATGGGACTTTTGCTTTCCGCCGCCTGCCGTTTGGCTTTTGCAATGCATCAAGCACGTTCCAAAGGTCCATGATAGCCATCTTTCAGGCTATCTTGAAGACTCTGTTGAAATCTTCATGGACGACTTCTCTGTCTATGGGCACACCTACAAAGTCTGTCTGGCCAACCTGGAAAAGATACAAAAAAGATGCGAGGAGACGAATCTCGTTCTTAACTGGGAAAAATGCCATTTTATCGTAAAGGAGGGCATCGTTTTGGGCACAAAGTTTCTCGGGACGGGTTGGAGGTGGATAAAGCAAAAATAGAAGCAATTGAAAAACTTCCACCTCCAAACCTCTAACAAGCGTGAATACTGTATGAAGTTTCTTAGGGCATGCTGGATTCTATAGACGCTTTGTCAAGGACTTTTCGAAAACAGCACGATCGCTAAGTGTGTTGATGGAGGTTGACAAAAAAATTTGATTTTGACGATAATTGCCTCAACGCATTTAGGATTTTGAAGAATGCATTGACTACCGTACCCGTGTTAATTGCACTGGATTGGACACTCCATTTTGAATTAATGTGCGATGCAAGTGGGTATGCGATGAGAGCAACTTTGGCATAGAAGAGAAGAACAATCTTACATCTCATCGCATATGCAAGTAAGACGTTGAATCCTGCTCAGACCAACTACAACACCACAGAGAAAGAGCTATTTGCGGTAATTTTTGCATTGGAAAAATTTAAAGCGTTTCTGCTGGGAACAAAGGTACTCATCTATACTGATCATTCGACGATAAAGTATTTAATGACAAAGAAGGATTTGAAGGCGAGGTTGATCAGATGGGTTCTCCTCCTCTAAGAATTTGACATAGAAATAATTGATCGCAAGGGGACGGAGAACCAAGTTGCGGATCACTTGTCCAGATTGGAAAACCTTGAGGTTGACCACAATGAGCAGAGGTGAGTGTAGTGTTCCCAGATGACCAGCTGTTCCTTATTGAAGAATTGCCATAGTATGCTGACATAGTCAATTATCTGGTTTGCGAGCAATTTCCAAAGGAATATACTGACCACCAGAAAAGAAGGCTCAAGCAAGAATGCAGATCATATTTTTGGGATGAGCCAAATCTGTACAAAAGTGGGGCAAACCAGATTCTACGAATATACGTACCAAATGTTGTTCAACAACGTATCTTATCGCAATGTCATGACTCACCATATGGTAGGTACTTTGGAGGACAGCGCACCGCAGCTAAGATTTTACAAAGTGGATTATGTTGGCCAACATTGTTTAAGGATGCAGCTGACTACGTGATAAAGTGTGATCGGTGCGAACGCACAGGAAACATTTCATGGAAACATGCAATGCCAATGAACATCATCTTTGAGCTTGAGTTGTTCGACGTATGGAGTATCGACTTCATGGGACCATTCCCTCCATCGAATGGTAAAAATTATATTTTGTTAGCCGTTGACTATGTATCCAAATGGGTAGAGGCAGTGGCATGCACCACAAGCAATGTGGTGGTAGTCTCTCAATTTCTGAAGAAAAACATTTTCACTCGATTCAGAACTCCACGAGCCATAATAAGTAATGAAGAGTCTCACTTTGTCAATCATATTATCAAGGAGTTGCTGCACAAATATAACATTCTCAAAAAAGTGGCCACCGCATACCATCCGCAGACGAATGGCCAGGCCGAGGTGTCCAATCGGGAGATCAATCTGATACTTGAGAAGGTGATAAGGCCTTCGCGAAAAGATTGGGCAACAAAGCTCGATGATGCATTATGGGCATACCGACTGCATTTAAAACACTCATAGGTATGTCCCCGTATGCGTTGGTATTTGGTAAGGCATGTCATTTGCCTCTAGAGCTGGAATACAAGGCACTGTGGGCGATGAAAAAGCTCAACTTTGATTTAAAGAAAGCAAGAGAAGCGAGAAAACTTCCACTGGTCGAGCTGAAGGAACGGAGGATCAACGCATATTAGAATGCAAAGATTTACAAGGAACGCACCAAGTGCTACCATGAAAAACACATATGCACTAAGAACCTCGAGGTCGAGCAGATGGTCTTACTATTCAACTCACGACTACAGCTTTTCCTTGGAAAATTAAAGTCACGTTGGTCCGGACCATTCATAGTCAAAGAAGTTTTTCCGCATGGCGCGGTAGAATTATCAAATGATGACTGAACCAACATATTCAAAGTTAATGGGCAGTGAGAAAAATCGTATCATGGAGAAGGCTGGCATAGCCAAGTCGACTCCATGGAACTGAGAAACTTTGAATAAAAAAAGAAATAGGTGGTCCCTGCGTTATCAGAGGATCGAAATTCATCAGGGACGCAACTTTTGGAATCATAGAATCTTCAACTTTTCTCTACTACTCAGAATTTTCATTTCACTATATCTTTTCAATTTTTATCTATTCTTATTCTACAAAACAAAAAAAAATAAATAGTTTGTTTTGTTTAATATTATTTAACCCTCTCACTATTTTTCTTGCAACGATCAAGGCGTAGGATTGTGGAGGTGTTACACAAAGAAGCAATTTATCTTATTCCATCACCACAATCCAAAGAAGATAGATCGCCGCAAAGAATGATGCATCAACAAACAATGCGGGTGACAGCGCAAATTTGGGGGTTGTATTCTTCCTTAACTTTATTCCAAATCTTGCACTATCGCATCGCATTTTAATTTTGAAAGTTTTATCACCGCATCCTCTTTGATTACCGCAATCATTTAACATTGATAAACTTAGTAAGTCGCCGCATGCTGTCTCTTTGTCAATTATGATTTCAATGATGAAACACATGCTTCTATTTTTTTGCGTATATGCTAGAGTCTACTTAATCTTAGGAAAGTCACTTCATGAAATATTTCTAAAAGTTAGGGTCTGCTAGCTTTCTTTCAAACTGACCCTTTACCAAACCTCCTAAGAACGTCGCATGACTTCTTTCAATCTTTTGGGAATGAGGACATTGCCACATCTTAAATTTGAGGGGGGGGTATTCATTTTCGACCTTGCTATTCTAAACAAAGATATATATATATATAAGAAGAAGAAGAAAAGAGGAAAATTTTGAGAATAACAGCTCCACTGTCAACACAATGGGAAACCCATGTTGATAAGAGTAAAGTTGTGCAAGGCACTTACCCGTAGTTGGATGTCCGCATGACACACCTGGAGGCAAGCCAAAACAAAAGTAACACGCTAGGATGAACGCATAAATAAATGACCACAACTCTGCTACCAATTAGGTATGAGTTTAGTCTGAGAAAGAGCGCATTGCTCGTAGTTGGATGTCTGCATGACACATGTGGGGACAAGCCAAAACGAAGGCAAAGCACTTGGACCAGCGCAAGGTCAGAAAAAAAATAATAATGTCATAAGGATAAAAATCATTTGACACCCCGATGGAAAAATTTTCTTTTTGAAATAAATCATGCGATGTCCTGGAATTTAGTAAAGTTCATTTAAAGGTTAAGCTTGCGGTCCTTAGGTCTTAGAAATATTTTAAGAGGAGACTTGAATAAGACTTAAAGAAATTTTGGTGTATAAGATTGGAATGAAGTATCCTTGAGAAATCTAGGAAAAGAGATTCGCGGTCGACTTGCTAAAGGAAATCTTTAGCTTATGCTTGAGGACAAGAATTGTTTAAATTTGGGGGTGTGATAACGGGCAGAAATGTAAATTATTACAGTGCTATGTTCTTAAACAATGATGGCTTGCGTTGATAAAATATGTTAGATTGCGTCCAAAAGTATTAAGTTTATAACATTGCGGTTGCATGCGTTCATCGCATAGAAATAGTTAACTTTTGTATTTTTATGCAGAATATGCATTGACACAAGGCGAAAAGAGCAATCACAAGAAATCAATGGTCGAGCGCATCATCACTGCAAGCTTTGCGGTGATTGTGTTCACAAACATCTGCTCAAGAAGGATTGCCGCATAGAGCTAGCACAACTTGGTGGGTGCATCTGGGTGAAAGGCATAATTAATCACGATGGGACAGAAAGCTGATAACGGTCGAATCCAAATTAAGTTGACAAGCTGCTAACGATAACAAGTACAATCAGCTTTTCGGTGACGAATATTCGACGCATCAGTCAAAGAATTAAAGCCATCCCATCTGTGCAATCATAAGAGAGAAGTCGCCTTCATCCCGAAGCTCTATAAATACCGAAGGCATCCTTCAGAAAAGGGGTTCTCCGGTTCACCTGTTCACCAATTCGGATACTTAGATAAATTTCTCCACAGTTTAGCCTTATCCATAGTTTTCCTTTTTATTTCAAGGCAGAGCAAGAGAAGAGTCAAGATGCCGGAAGATCGCTCAGGGAAACTCGAGAGAGAACCCAGAGGCGTAAAAGCAGATAGTGGGCCGACTCTCGCGAGAGCGAGATTATCTTTTGAACACGAGTAGAAAAGACAGTGTAAAAGTCTGGAAAGCAAGAGATCCTGGACTTATCAGAAAACTTAGTGGGGTTTACACTTGCATTCCACAGGGAAAACTTGAGTGCTCAATGCATTTTCATCATCGCATTTCACCCACAAATTCCACCCCATAAAATAAAGCATCAACAAGCGACTTATTTGCGTTATCTAAAAAACATATATTGAATTCAACAATGGATTCTTCATTGTGCATTCTAAGATGCTTAAACTTTGATGTCACCAATTGCAGCTTGAACATCTTTACTTTACACATTCCTTCATGAGCAACAAACAAAATATCCCATGTCTTCTTAGTTGAGACACAAGTATTATTTAATTTGAATATGTTGCGATTTACAACATTGAAAATGGCACGTGAATTTACCTAAGAAGCTTCATCTTCAAATCTAGACCAGTGAGCCTCTAACTTCAAGATTTCCTTCCCATCATCAGTTTTGATGGTAGGATGTGTCCATCCAAATACAACAACCTTTCAACTTTTGCTATCAAGCGACTTAAAAAAGGCAGCCATTCAAGCTTTCTAGTACGAATAGTTTGTTCGGTCAAGAACAGGTGTACGAGTGGTAAAGCCTCTCTCCTTAATTCCATCCATGATTGAAGCACCTGAGATAAAGGTGACCCGCTCTGATACAAAATAAAAAATATGATAGGATAACTCATCACTTGATATGCGGATGTTAAACAGAAAGTAATGAAAACAACTATAACAACAAAAATACCAATAACAAGTAAACAAGTAAAGGCACACAACAGTTGGTAACTCAATTCGGTGATAAACACCTACTTCTTGGGGGCAGACTGCTGAGGAAAAATAATCCACTAATATTAAAGAGTTAAGCAGTTTACAATGTAGTACTTATTTGTAATACACCAACTTATACGGTGGCTCACGTAGAGCTTAATTCACACGTGCCTAGGCTTCCACTAAATGTGAGACTCCCTCTCAACTGAAATTAGGCTTCCCCTAAGTATGTTAATATTAGTGCCTGACACTTCGGCACTCGATAATGTGTGAGACTCATCTCAACTTGATTATCGTCCTTTAGAATCAGCAAACTCCCTTTACTAACAAATCTTAGGTCCTCCAAAGATAGAGAACTTCTTCTCTGAAGCTAAGTCTTAGGCTCCGCTTAAGAGTGAAAATCCCTTCTCTGACAATAATGACTTAGGCTCCCCCTATGACCGTGAAACTCTTCGAAGTGTTGCATTCAACGGATGAAGAACATGCACACCCGAATAGTGAGCGAACGAGCAAGAACACGATGTAGAATAGTTTGGCTGAAGTACAGAAAACGTCTTTCTCAATTAAACAAATGCATCAACCATAAAAGATCTGTAAAACTCACTTTAAATAATGGAATCCAATAAAGGAAATAAGTCCTCATTTGGAATAAGTCATGCTTCAAAAAGTAACAAATCAGACTAAATATTACAGCTGGATAATTCCAGATAAGGAAAATATTCTACAGGAAAATATTATGATGTCACAACTGGATGTTAAGGCTTTAATTGAGACATTTATAAAACCATTGCCTTAGAGAAAATTATAAAGTCAACAACAAAAATCTCCAACAAATATGATCACTTTCTCTACATTCATGGATGCAACTTTTTGTTTCCTTAGTCGATTTTTTTTTTATTTCATTCAAATATGTCTAATTTTATATTGTTCAAAATTTATGAGTTTTGTAATGCATGAACGCAAGGTGTGATTATCTACATGGATTTATAACAAGTTAGTGCCTTTTCCTCTAAATTTTCCTAATTATTTTAAATAAAAAGAAATAATAACTTTTATTTTTACAAGTTATCACACGAAATTTAGAACAATTTTTATACTCAATTATATATCAAAGCCTTAGCATAAATATCAACTCAAATTGGTGTATTAACATGACCTTTTAACATGCTTCCTAGTTTCATATTTATCATACCAGCAATTTACCTCAAAGTTCTATTCACCCTTCTACAAAATTATTTCCTTAATTTAAATATGGAAAGCTTATTCTTCATAATTCTCTTACTTATTTTTGGGAATTCATATTTCTCATTCTAGCAGTGCACCCATTGTTCATAAAAATAAAATTTTCTTTGTTACTCTTTATTTTGTTAAGTCTACTTATTAATAGGAATGCATTGATCAAGGTTACTCATCTTCGTTTTAGGTTTGTCCCACGAGTGTCATGCGAGCATCCAACTACGAGCAAGTATCCTTTGCAACATAACTCTTTCCTTGGATGGATTTTTCTTTAGGCATAGGCATTAGAGTTGCATCATTTATTCGTTTTGTTTTGGGGTTGATTTTTGTTGCCTACCTTCGTTTTGGCTTGCCCCCACCAAAGTTATGCGAGCATCCAACTACGAGCAAATGCCATTAACAACTAAAATTCTTAATCAGGCAGGTTTTCCTTGCACAAATAATGGAGTTGATGTTTTTTTTTTTTTTGGATAAAATTTTATTAGTAATAAAGAGATTTTTCTTATAAGTTTGAACTCATTAGCTCAAATCTCTCCCACCCCTAATTTTTTAAGGAAACAAGTTCCTCATTTCTAAAATCGAGTTATGAGATTGATTAGAAAATTTTGCAAAAGTGGTTTGAGGTAAGCTTTTGCGCATATGCATAATAAATTCAAGAAATGTTTCCTAAGGAGAAGATCTAAAAAATGAGTTCTAAATTCTTATCATAACAAACCCAAATGTTGGTTAGCATAATTTTAATCATTGAGATCATGGTGAAAACGCAACAAAAAAGGAGGAACACTAAGAAGTCAGTAAATATATACAAGCAACAAACGCAAGGAAAAGTTATGATGAGAGGAATAAACTTGAAAGTTCATTCAAAGCAAAAAATTTGTATAATGCATTCATAGATTACAAAACATTGAATGAAAAAAAAAATAACAAAACTAGCAACACCACATCATTTAGTTTCGTCCCGTATTATTGTTGTCATTAAGCACATGAGGAAGGTACTTTTCATTGGCAAAACAGAGGGACTTCTGAAGCGATGGAGGAATGGTGGGAACAAAGACGTCATGAATGTAGTGAAGGAAATCATACATGAGGATTTCCATGAGCAACAGAATGATCATTCCAAATTCCATTCAAAATTGAACATTAACAATTACAGTCAAGAAACGGAAACTAACAGGTCATGCACTATACGAAATTACAGCATGCTTAACAATGAGATCAAGGGATAAAGAATCATACCTTTGAAGATTCATGCTTCAAACTTCCTTGATCACGAATGCTTGTTCAGTCTCCAAAACAGCAATACACGAATGCTCAAACACAATGAGCATAACACAACACGATCAATAGCAAACAGGAACTCAACGATCTCCAAGATCACGAACCCAACGAACCGCTTCCAAAACCTCGAACACAGCCGAGTTCAGTGAAGACACCACCACAATGGCTGCCTTGGTATTCTTGGTGTGAGAATCTAGAAGTGTGGGCTCTGTGTGGAGTTGGTTAGAGGAAGAGACTGAAGAAATAACAATCGTATGGACAATTGAGCAAGTGGGAGATGAGAAGTGTTTATCGTATAGACAAATGCTCAATCGTGTAGACGACGACAATATATTGTTTAGATAATGCCCTGTGATCGTTTAGCTACTACCAACTAAGTGAACTATCATATAGAAACACTCCACGATCATTTAGTCTCTCTTTCAGCTATCGTTTAGTGAAACAATTCCACTTGATAGAAAACTGTGAGTTCTTTCCAAGAATAGAAACGTCTTCTAAATTTAGGAAAATATTTTTTCTTTTATCTCTAGGTTACCTTAAAACCACCAATAACCTCCCACTCAATTGGATATTAGAGAAAAAGATATAATTATCCAATAATTAATATTATTATAAATATATATGATAACCAACTTACCATATTATATTTATAACCTATAATTTTAATATTTCATCTCATGAAACATATAAACATAGTTCTTTTTCTATTTTAGGGTACTTAATGTAAATCTCATTTACATTAATTCTCCACTTGATGTATCTCATACATCACACCATCATATATAAATTAATTTTCTCTTGTCAATTTGAACATTTCAAATCAACACCAAGAACTGATTCTCAACTTGAATCCATTGATCTACTAAGAGGACCTTATGGACCTGTAGCTTGAAGCTCCAACGGTACGTGAATAACTGACTAAACTCTTTAGTCACGGGATCCACCATCCGTTAACTGTCGAGCACTCCACTAAAGATCGTCAGCTGCACTCTCCTTACTATAGGTATATTTTGTGTCCATATCAACTAATAACAAGTGTGATAACCCTTCACAGATCGCTCGTAAGTACAACCGGGTCAATAACCCTTATGCCCTTATAATTACATCTAACTTCTTAAGTACCACTGATCCCTCTAATAAACATAAGTCACATTCCTACTATGACTGAGTCCTCTCTTCCAAAGAGAAGTTGTGGCCACTATGTTCAAAACTCGGAATCAGCACTTAAGAGAGCAACCTATCTACTTACCCCTGCTTCGGGGAAGAAGTGAATTCCACCTTGTGTAATTGAGTTCCCAACTCCCAAATCAGATAAATCTCAAAAAAGTGTTGGGTTTTATTTCCTAAAACTCATGGTTTGTAAACAATAGAACTTATTCTGAAAATTCAATAAGGTGTTATTGAATAGATGTTTTGCTTGATAGAAATCCAATAAACCTGAAAGTCCCGTGACTGTTAGATGAGTACTTGAACTTTATGTGGAGACATAAAGGTGGATCAGGTTCGAGTAGATAGTCAAAATGATCTATAGTATATGAATAATGTTGGGTACTTTATTTTGGTTACACTATTGGATACGACCTACTCTGTAGTTGTTATAAAGAGTTGTAAAGTGCTACAAACGAAGTGATCCTAATTCATTCATGTTGGGACATGAGAAGTGGGGGTGTCCTTGTGCAAAAGGGTTTGTACAAGATCAGACCACAAAATCAGTCACTCTTACTTTAGGACGTTGTTTACTGTTTAAGACTGACTATTTCAAACAGATGACCTAGGTAACTTGATCCTGAGCTACTTATGAACTCCTGTTTAATTGGAATCATCCTTAGATTTGCATAAGTGAGAATTGGCTCAATAGTGCTGGCTCAATAACATCCCATTTCAGGGATATGATAGGATAGATAGCTGGGTACATAAGTGCAAGACGAAATTCACTCCAACCCGCTTTTAGGGATAGTAGAGAGGTTGTTCCCTTAAGTGCTGATTTTGAGTCTTGAACAAGGGGCCACGCCCTCTCACTGGCCCGAGAGAGACTTGGTTTTGTTGATTGGATCACAAAAAAATTATTCATAAGAGGATCAATGGGACTTAAGGAACAAGAGGTAATTTCGGGGGTAAAACAAAGATTCGACTCAACCGTTATTACGAAAAACCTTTGAAGGGTTAACTTACTAATCATAGTTATATCGAATAGACATAATATATCTACAATGAGGGGAGTTCAACTATGGGCTTTAGTGGAGTGACTGATGCGTTATTTTATGATGTGGAATTATAGATGAGATGAAATTGCGTTGAGCACTCAAGTTTTCTCAATAGAGTTCAAGTGTAAACCCTACTGAGTTTCCTGGTAAGTCCAGGGTCGAACTTAGGGACATGGGGAAATAGTATGCGGTGGTAATTTTTAGGAAAACTTTGCGGTAACCAAATAAATCAATAGTTGTTAAGGTTGTTGTTTGCGTTAATGAAAAATAAACAAATGCAGCGAAGTTTGAAAAGATTTGATAAATAGAAGATACGATGAATATGTGGTGAACGGGTTGAGAAGGGTTTCGGCTAACACTTCCTAGGATGCGTTCATGCTTTGCGATCATGCAACATGCATACAATAGTCGACCTAGGTCATGTTAGCTTAGTTCTTCTCAACTCATTCGACTAGTTTAACTACTCAGCATATTAAGAGAGTGAACTGATGTAGAATAAGAACTTCTATTGTATGAATATTAAGATGAAGTACAAAACAACAATGCTAGAATAGAATAAAGAGCCTAGTAGCAATCTCTTGCTTTCCAGGCTTTTACACTGTCTTTCTACTCGTGTTCAAAAGATAATCTTGCTCTCGTGAGAGTCAGCCCGCTCTCTGCTTCTACGCTTTAGGGTTCTCTCTCGAGTTGCCCTGAGCGATCTCTGACATCTTTACTCCTCTATTGCTCCACCTAAAAATAAAAAGGAAAACTATGGACAAAGACGTGCGATCTGAACTTATGAATTTTCGAACCCCTTTTCTAAAGGTTGCCCTCGGTATTTATAGAGCTTCTAGGATGAAAGGCGGCTTCTCTCTTATGATTGCACAGATAGGATGGCTTTAATTCCCTGACTGATGTGCCGAATATTTTTCATCGAAAAGCTGAATGTACTTATTATTGTTAGCGACTGTCAACTTCATTTGGATTCGACTATCATCAGCTTTCTGTCCCATTGTAATTAATTAAGCCTTTCACCCAGATGCACCCACCATGTTGTGCCAACCAAGTTGTAACAATCCTTCTTGAGCAAATATTTTTGCGCACACAATCACCGCAAAGCTTTGCGGTAATGCTGCGCTCGACCAATGATTTCCTATGATCGCAATTTTTGCCTTTCGTCAATGCATATTCTGCATAAAAATACAAAAATCAACTGTTCTTGTGCGATGAATGCGTGCGACCGCAATGTAATAAACTTAATGATAAAAGCAAGCCAACATTGTTTAAGAACTTAGCACTATGATAATGTGCATTTCTGCCCGTTATCACACCCCAAAATTTAAACAATGCTTGTCCTCAAGCATAAGCTAAAGATTTTCTTTAGCTAGTCAACCGCAATGTTCTTTTCCTAGATTTCTCAAGGATATCTCATTCAGCTCTTATACACCAAAATTTCCTTAAGTCTTATTCAGGTCTCTTCTTAAAATATTTCTAAGACCTAGGGACCGCAATCTTAATCTTCAAAAGCACTTTACTAACTTTCGGGACATTGCATGATTTATTTCAAAAATAAAACTTTTCCACCAGGGTGTTAAATGATTTTATCCTTGCATTATTTTTCTCTTTGAACTTGCACCGATCCAAGTGCCTTGCCTTCGTTTTGGTTTCCCCCACGTGTGTCATGTGGATATCCAATTACGAGCAATGCGCTCTTTCTCAAACTAAACTCATACCTACTTGGCAGCGGAGTTGCGGTCATTTATATTTATGCGTTGATCCTGGCAACTTATTTTCGTTTTGGCTTGCTTCCACGTGTGTCATGCGGACATCCAACTATGGGTAAGTGCCCTTCTCAACTTAACTCTTATCAACATGGGTTTCCCTATTGCATTGACAGTGGAGTTATTATTTTCCAAAATTTTTTTTTTCAAAATAGAAAGATCAAAAATTAAATACCTTTCATCCCCAAATTTAAAATGCGGCCATGTCCTCATTGCCAAAAGTTTGAAAGAAGTCATGCGATGTTCTTAGAAAGCTTCATAAAGAGAGTTTGAGAGAAAGCTAGCAAACCTCTAACTTCTAGAAATATTTTATGAGGTGACTATCTTAAGATTAAGTTAACTCTAGTATATATGAAAGGAGTATATTTTTCATCATTGAAATCATAATTAGCAAAGAGACAGCATGCGATAACTTACTAAATTTATCCATGTCAAATGATTGTGTTAGTCAAAGAGGATGCGATGATAAAACTTTTAAAACTAAAATGCGATGCGATAATGCAAAATTTGAAATAAAGTTAAGGAAGAATACACTCCTAAATTTGTGTTGTCGCCCACATTGTGGATTGATGCATCCTTTGCAGCGATCTATCTTCTTTGGATTGCGGTATCAGAATAAGATGAGTTGCTTCTTCGTGTATCATCTCCATAATCCAGCGCCTCGATCGTTGCAAGAAAACAGAGAGAGGGTCAAATAAAATTAAACAAAATAAAATTATTTTACCGCAATCTCCATTTTTTGTTTGGAATAGAAAAATAAGAGTAAGAATAGATAACGACTAAAAAGATATAGTGAATTGAAAATTATTAGTAGTAGAGAAGAGTTGAAGATTCCATGACTCCAAAACTTGCGTCCCTGATGGATTTCGTTTGCTTGATAGCACAGGGACCACCTATTTCCTTCTTTATTCAAAGTTCTTACGTTCCACGGACTCGACTTGGTGATGCCAGCCTTCTCCGTGATATGCTTTTACTCGTTGTCCATTAACTTTGAGAATGTTGGTTCCATCATTATTTGATAATTCAACCGCACCATGCGGGAATACTTGTGTAATTACGAATGTTCCGGACCAACGTGACTTTAATTTTCCCAGGAAGAGCCGTAGACGTGAATTGAATAGTAAGACCCTTTGTCTGACCTGGAGGTTTTTACCGCATATGTGTTTGTCGTGCCAGCGCTTGGTGCGCTCCTTGTAAATCCTTGCTTTCTCATATGCGTTAATCCTCTATTCTTTTAGCTTGACCAGTTGCATTTTTCGTGCTTCTCCTGCTTTCCTCAAATCAAAGTTTAGATTCTTTACCACCCATAGTGCCTTATATTCCAGCTTTAGAGGCAAATGACATGCCTTACCAAATACCAAAGCATATGGGGACATACCTATTGGTGTTTTAAATGCAGTCCGATATGCCTACAACTCATTGTCGAGCTTTGTTGCCCAATCTTTTCGTGAAGGCCTTAATACCTGCTCGATTATCAGTATAATATCTCGATTGGACATCTCGGCCTGACCATTCGTCTGCGGATGGTATACGATGGCCACTTTGTGGAGAATGTTGTATTTATGCAGCAGCTCCTTAACAATATGATTGATAAAGTGAGACCCCTCATCACTTATTATGGCACGTGGGGTGCCAAAACTAGTGAAAATGTTTTTCTTTAGGAATGGAGAGACTACCGTTGCATCACTTGCAGCATATGCCACTGCCTCTACCCACTTGGATACATAGTCGACGGCTAATAAAATATAATGTTTACCATTCGAGGGAGGGAATGGTCCCATGAAATCAATACCCCACACGTCGAACAATTCAAGCTCTAAGATGGTGTTCATCGGCATTGCATGTTTCCATGAAATGTTACCTATGCGTTGGCACCGATCACACTTCATTACGTAGTCAGCTGCATCCTTAAACAATGTTGGCCAAAAGAATCCACTCTGTAAAACCTTGGCTGTGGTGCGCTGACCTCCAAAGTTCCCACCATATGGTGAGTCATGACATTGCGATAATATGCGTTGTTTAGTGGCATTTGGTATGCATAGTCACAAGATCTAGTCTGCCCTCCTTTTTTACATATTCGGCTAATCCCAATAATAATATCTGCATTCATGTTTGAGCTTCCTCTATTGGTGGTAGGTATAATCTTCAGGAAATTGTTCGCAAACCAGATAGTTTACTATGTCAGCATACCAAGGCAATTCTTCAATATGGAATAGCTGCTCATCCGAGAACACCGCACTCACCTCTGATTTGTTGCGGTCAACTTCAGGGTTTTCCAATTTGGACAAGTGATCCGCAACTTGATTCTCTGTCCCCTTTCGATCAATTATTTCTATATCAAATTCTTGAAGGAGGAGAACCCATCTGATCAATCTCGGCTTTGTGTCCTTCTTTATCATTAAGTACTTTATTGCCGAATGATCAGTATGGATGAGTACCTTTGTTCCCAATAGATATGCTCGAAATTTTTCTAACGCAAAAATTATCGCCAGAAGCTCTTTCTCCGTGGTGGTATAATTTGTCTGAGTAGGATTTAATGTTTTACTGGCACATGCGATGGGATGTAAGATTGTTTTTCTCTTCTGTGCCAAAGCTGCTCCCATTGCATACCCGCTTGCATCGCACATTATTTCAAAAGGAAGTGTCTAGTCTGGTGCAATCAATACGGGTGCGGTAATTAGCGCATTCTTCAATACTCTGAATGCATTGCGGAAATTGTCGTCAAAATCAAATTTTTTGTCATCCTCTAACAACGCACTCAGTGGTCGTGCTATTTTCGAAAAATCTTTGACAAAGCGTCTGTAGAATCCAACGTGCCCAAAGAAGCTTTGTACAACCTTTACGCTTGTTGGAGGTGGAAGTTTGTTCGATTTTTGCTTTGTCCACCTCCAACCCATCCCGGGAAACCTTGTGTCCCAACACTATGCCCTCCTTCACCCTGAAATGGAATTTTTCCCAGTTGAGCACCCATCTTCGGAACTTATGAATTTTTGAACCCCTTTTCTGAAGGTTGTCCTCTGTATTTATAGAGCTTCTAGAATGAAATGCGGCTTCTCTCTTATGATTGCACAGATGGGATCCTGACTGATGTGCTGAATATTTATCACCGAAAAGCTGAATGTACTTGATATCGTTAGCGGCTGTCAACTTAATTCAGATTCGACTGTCATCAGCTTTCTATCCCATCGTGATTAATTAAGTCTTTCATCCAGATGCGCCCACCATGTTGTGCTGACCAAGTTGCGGCAATCCTTCTTGAGCAAATGTTTGCGAAAATAATCACCATAAAGCCTTATGGTAATGCTGCGCTCGACCAATGATTTCCTATGATCGCAATTTTCGCCTTGCGTCAACGCATATTCTACATGAAAATACAAAAAAAATCAACTGTTCTTATGCGATGAACGCGTGCGACCGCAATGTAATAAACTTAATGTTTTTTGGACGCAATCTAACACATTTTATCAACGCAAGCCAGCATTGTTTAAGAACTTAGCACTATGATAACGTGCATTTCTGCCCATTATCAGTGACCCATTAGTTAACGAATAGGGGTTAGATTGATCTAATGAATTTAGCCGATTAATCTCGGATCGTTGGAGCCCATGATTTGTAGGTCTACGATGTCGCCATACTAGCTAGAAAATGGATTAACTCTAGAGTAGCGTGATAAGTTAATTTGAAACGTTCAAACTAGAATCAAACGGAGTTAGAGAATTTATATTTAAATATGATTTAAATATATGAAAATGGATTTGTGTAAAATTAATTTAATATTGGATATTAAATTAATGATGATTATTTAAATTGTTTAAATAATTATTTATAAATTTTAATGGAAAATTAATTTATAAAATTAATTTGTAAAATTAATAAATTTTGATTTTTAAATCAAATGTGATTTTAAAATCAAAATTTGAATTTTAGAAATAGAAAAATTACACAAATGGAAAAATGGATTTTCCATCTTCATCTTCAAGTAGCTCACACTAAACCCATCTTTGTCTTCAATTACTCTAAGCATGAGCTGTAACTCATGCAACTATCTTTATTGCATGATGGTCTGCAATATATTGAAGAGATTGGAGTGAATTTGAGGAATGCAATCGAAAGAATTTTAGTTGAAAATTTGGGTTGAAAAAGGTGTTTTTCATTTTGGGATGCTGTTGTGAGCATTTCTTTGATTCCAGCTTATTTTGATTCCCACAACTCAAACTAGAGCACCAAGAGAATAGTAGAGAAGATCTTGTAGTGGTCTACACAAAGATTTGGAGGAATTTACAGTTGAAAATCGAGATATCAAAGGTTCTTCAAAGGTATGTTTTGAAATCCATTAAATTCTGTTTGAGCATGCTTTCGTTTCTGCCATAATTAATCAATTAGAGTATTTAACGATTCTCATCACTTCCGTTGCGTGCTGATACAATCCAAGAAAAAGGTGGCATGTTGAGTTGGCAATCTGGCCACTCTCACCCATACTAATCAAAGGACCACCCTCAAAGACAAGAGTTCCCAAAACACTCAGGATTAAGGTCATGTGTGAAACTCGAATTTCCATTTTTCCTACTTAAGCAGGTGGTTAAGGTAATTAACTAAGTAAAAGTTAAATCCTATGTTGAAGTGAAGGAAATTTCTAGGTGTTGAATAGATTTTCCTTGAGTAGTTGAGTTAAGCTTTAATTGATGAAAAATTGACTAAGTATTGGACTAGGCATTGCCATGCATTGGCCAAAAGATCTTGGAGAGATTACTTGGGCAAAGGGAGAAGAAAAAGTGTGAATTTGGAAGCTTGACTTTTGGGAAAAAAAACTTGGAAAATTGGCTAAGTATAAACCTATATGTTGGATGCGTTGGATGCATTGGATGCGTTGGTGAAGGAAGGAAAATGGAAGTGATGCATTGAAGGGTTGGATAGCACAAGGGTAGGCGAGGATACGAGCCTGTCTCTTATACACATCTAGATGTGTATAAGAGACAGGTCGAGCGGCCAACAAAGCGCCCTTGCCCAATGCGTCGAGTGGCCAACCAAACGCCCTGGCCATGCATCGAGCGGCCATATCTATACCTGTCTCTTATACACATCTAGATGTGTATAAGAGACAGGCACAAGGGTAGGCAAGGCATGCATTGGAAGGCAGCCCATGCGTCGAGCAGCCAGCCAAGCACCTTTGCCCAATGCGTCGAGCGGCCAACAAAGCGCCCTTGCCCAATGCGTCGAGTGGCCAACCAAACGCCCTGGCCATGCATCGAGCGGCCATATCTATACAGCGAGCGCCCCATCAAATGGCCTTGCCCGTGCGTCGAAGCACCCTGTCGAGCATCAATACGGCCGAGCAAGTAAGCGATGGCCAACCTATGCAGCACGCCCATACGTCGATCGGCCAGTGCCTATGCCAAACACCAGGCGCCCGTGCCAAGCGTGCCTACCTAATGAGCCATGCGTCGAGGATGAGCAACCACCCTATGCGTTGGTGATGGCTAGCTTTTGCGATGGCTAAGTTGGGTTGCAATGGTAGTAAGTTGGCTTGCTATGCGTTGATTATAGGCTATGCGTTGATTATGGACTATGCATTTAACATCCAAGAGTTGGATACATACAAAGGATGAGATCACCTAGAAAACGTCATCAAACCATGTGTCTTCTTGGGAGAAAGTCTTAAGCCTTAAGAATTTGAGGTGGTTGCAACAGATTGGAAGCTTGTGCGTTGGCTACATAGGAGAAGGACACTTAGATTGCGTTGATCAAAGAATTTCGTTGTTGGTGTGAGGAGGAAACACTTGGACATGCAGCCAAGTAGGAGGTGTCGACTTTGGAGACGGTTTGGACGCCTATAAATAAGGCCAAAAGACTTCATTTTCATATCACAACTCAAAATACATTTAAAAAGAGTAGGAAAGTTGAGTAAACCTTGCGTTGAGAGCAAAATCCATGCGTTGATCATAAAGCTTCAAAGAGGACGAATTGGACAGTGAACTCTGAAAAACAGTATCAACTTGAGACGAGGAGTTCTCCCAATTTACTCGTGAGTTTGGAGTGATTTCAAAGCCATCTAAAATCTATGAGAGTCTAATTTTCATGGTGGGGCTTTCGAAGAAGAATTTCCAAGGATTCGGGCTGGAGAATAAGGAAAAAATAGAAGGGTCGAGCTGTCGGGTAAGCTGAGCCAGTCTTGATTTTTTGATGTTTTCGGCCAAACCACGAGAAGTTATGAGCTAAAATTTTGAGGTGAACTTCCTGAAACATTTTAGAGCGTATTTGTAGAAGGAAGTAACTCGAGATAAAGCTTATAACTATGAGTAGTCTGAGCTTTAAATTGAATATGGAATTTAGGGTTCAAAAGAGGATCCCGAGAAGACCAAGAAGCTTCTAGAGAGAAAAGTTCCTAAACGACCAAGGTGAGTGGTAATTTGGTACTTTCCTTTAAGTCTTAAAGAATATATTTTAGAGTAAATTGTATATGCTTATGTTATGAATGACTATCTAGCGTGAGAATGAGATTATGTGATCGGGATGGTCAGGGGGTCAATAGACCTAGTGCCTGAGCCCGTAAGCAAAACCTCACAGGACGGTCAGGGGACATGAGAAGTCTAGTTTCTAAGCCTGTGGCAGAATCCTCGTATGGGATGGTCAGAGGGCCTAGCTTCTGAGCCCATGAGCGGGGAGCTATGTGCACATAGGAGACCGAGGGAATGTAAAGAGTAACTGTTGTAGCTAGTAGCAGTTATATATCTACCGTGTGTGTAGGTAGACAACATACTCATTCTAAGTAGTTATCGGTTTAGCTATCTACCGTGCATGTAGATAAAAGTGAGAACAGACTCACTCAAGGCAGATGTTTGGAATGTAACCTCGTATTCGTGAGATGCTTGTTATTTATGAGTTGAAATAGACTCTAGAAGCTGCGTACCACTCACTGAGCTTTGTGAAGCTCATTCTGTTATTTCATGTTTTTCTTCCCAGGTAGCAAAAGATGAGGAGTTCCAGGGTGCTACTAAGGTCAAGGTCTGCCACGTGCCACAGTTACACTTCCAAAGGGTTTTAGAGTTGTTCTTGTAAACTTTGTTATTAAGTTTTGGAGTTGTATAAACGTTACATTGTTGTAATAAAATGGGCCTACTTAATCAGTTGATTGTTGAATTTGTTCATTGGTATCAGAGTTATTAGATAGTAAGTGTCAACAAAAGGGTTGATAACTACTACAGTCATGCACTTTCCTAGGCTAAGAGGTAGTCTGAGGTGGGGTGTGACATCATGTCACCTATGGTCATTTAGGTGAGATGTAAGTCTCAAGTATCAACGGTATTATATAAAGAGACTAGTCATCTCGTGATTCAGTCTTATACAAACTTTTTCTATAGGACACCCCCGCTCGCATTTCTCTACATGAATGGTCAGGATCTATAATCTGTAGTAGTTCACAACACTTGCAAACCTCTACAAAGCGGGTTGTATCCGTAGTGTCACTAGGATCAGGTATCCCTCTTTAATCCTTATACTACAAACCGTTTTAGGTTATCACTTAAGCATGATTCACTTGTATATCTTATATACATAATTAAGTTTACATACAATAACCATGGAGCTTTGTTTATTGGATATGAGTAAATGTCAAATTAAATAACTCTTATGTGATTCATAACAATGTGTACAATTTACAAACTACAAGACTCCGGGAGAATTAGGACACCAATCCCAATAATCTCCCACTTGTCCTAATGTCTCAGGAGACTAATGTACGATACATGAAAAATTACAAGTACAATATACAATAAACTAGGGCATACTCTATACACTAGTATAATCTCCCACATGCCTTAGACAAGATGTCACATGTCATGTAGACCCAGACTTTCTAGATGACCCTCAAACACTTTAGTAGTGAGAGGCTTTGTAAATGAATCAACAACGTTATGCTCCAACGCCATCTTCATGACTGTCACATCACCGTGATGCACAATCTCCCTGATCAAGTGATATTTTCATTTGATATGCTTGCCTCTACGATGAATCTAAGGTTCCTTCGAATCTACCACAGCCCTGCTGTTATCACAATAGAGAGTGATCGACAAATCCATACATGGAACAACTTCCAAATCTGTAAAGAATTTTCTCAGTCAAATAGCCTCCTTAGCTGCTTCACAAGCGGCTATGTATTCGGTTTTCATAGTGGAGTTTGTGATGCATCCTTGCTTGATGCTTTGCCATAGTACAACCCCTCCATTCAGAGTGAACAGTGACCCCGATGTCGATTTACAAGAATCTCTATCAGTTTGAAAGTTAGAGTCTGTGTATCTTGTAAGGATCAAATCCTTATCTTCATACACGAGCATGTAGTCCCTCGTTCTCTGAAGATACTTGAAGATCGTCTTGACCGTAGTCTAGTGATCTAATCCTGGATTTGACTGATAACGACTAACAATCCGTACTGTGTAGCAGATGGCGGGACTGATACACAACATTGCATACATTAAGCTTCCAACAACTGAAGCATAGGAAATCCATCTCATCTCCTCAACTTCTAAAGGTGTCTTAGGACACTGATCCTTAGACAAAACAATTCCATGCCTAAAAGGTAATAAACCCCTCTAAGAATCCTCAATCCTGTATCTGATTAACATTTGATTGATGTACAATGCTTGAGACAAGGCTAACCTTTTTCCTTATGATCCCGAATGATCTGGATCCCTAAAACATAATGCGCCTCATATTTCATTAAGAACTAGGTGGCTAGCCATTTTTTAATGTCAGTCAGAAACCCACATCATTCCAATGAGTAGGATATCATCCACATAAAGTACCAGGAAAGCTACTAAGTTGTTGATGATCTTCTTGTAAACACAAGGCTCATCAACGTTCTAATCAAAGCCAAACGATTTGACCGCACTGTCAAATCTAATGTTCTATGATCTAGACACTTGTTTCAGCCCATAAATGGACCTATTAAGCTTGCAAACTCTTTGCTCTTGATCTGGAACTATGAACCCTTCTGGTTGAGCCATGTAGATGGTCTCCTCAAGATTATCATTAAGAAAGGCAGTCTTCACGTCCATTTGCCATATCTCATAATCATAAAATGTGGCTATGGACAGGAGTATCCTGATAGACTTCAGCATCACAACAGGTGAGAAAGTTTCCTCATAGTCCACTCCCTCGACCTGGGTATTACCCTTTGCCACAAGTCTAGCCTTAAAGGTTGCACCTTTTCATCTACACCTCATTTTCGCTTGTAGATCCACTTACACCCTATAGGTTTGACCTCATCAGACTGATCCACAAGCTCCTAGAAGTTATTGAAGTACATAGACTCCATCTTCTGATTCATGGCCTTAATCCACTCATTTTTGTCAACATCCTTAATTGCTTGCTTAAAAGACAGTGGATCCTCGACCCCGTCATTAGAAATGATGTTCTGGACTTCCATCAAACTCATGTAGCGATCCAGTGGGTTCATAACCCTCCTACTACGTCGAGACACTCTCAACTCTTTAGATGATTGACTAGATGTACCAACCTCAACAACCCTTGTTGATTAGTCAATTTATTCAATAAGTCTTGTTGAACCCTCAGTAGTCTCACTAGAAGTCTCACGTAAAACAAGCTTACTTCGTGGTTTATGATCCCTGATGTGGTCTTCTTCCAAGAAGATAGCATTTGTAGAAACAAAAACTTTGTTCTCACTCGAATCATAGAAGTATCCACCCCTTGTTTCCCTGGGGTAGCCTACAAAGAGGCAAACTTTCGAACGTGGTTCCAACTTCTTCGAGTTAGTCACAAGCACGTGGGCTGGACACCCCAAATCCTGAAGTGGCGTAAACTACCTTTACGGCCTCTTCACAACTTAAAAGGTGATTCAGAAACACTTTTTGAGGGAACGTTGTTCAAAATATAACATGCAGTCTCCACTGCAAAACCCCAAAACGAGTCTGGAAGATGAGCATAAATCATTATAGACCAAACCATGTCCAACAAGGTTTTGTTTCTCCTTTCTGATACACCATTCTACTGAGGTGTACCTGGGGCCGAGAGTTGGGACGTAATTCCATGTTCTATTATCTAGTTCTTGAATTGGAGGTCCATATACTCTCCACCACGATCAGATTGTTGTGTTTTATCTTCTTACCTAACAAGTTTTCAACTTCAGCCTTATATTCCTTGAACTTGTCAAGGGCTTCAGACTTAGGTTTCATTAGGTAAAGATACTCGTACCTTGAATAATCATCTATAAAAGAGATGAAATATTCATACCCACCTCGAGCCCTAACACTCATCAAACCACAAAGGTCAGAATGTACAAGCTCTAAGGCTTCCTTGGCTCAATAAATTTTTCCAGTAAAAGATCATTTGGTCATCTTGCCTTCAAGGCATGACTCACACACCGACAAGGAGTTTTCTTCTAAACTCTTTAGAAGTCCACATTTCACCAACTGCTTAATCCTATTGAGTTTGATATGACCTAACCTTAGATACCAAAGATGGGCGTTTCTTTAGGAGAAACCTTTGGTCTTTTAGCTATTGTCGTCGTACTGAACAGTTCGGTGTTAAACAAGGCTTTTATGACTATCAGCCTTAGTACATATAAGTTACTTTCCATTGAACCAAAACAAATCTCCATACCATTCTTGAAAATAAACACTTTACTCTCAGAAAAGAAGACGGTATAACTTTGTTCAATGAGGCAAGAAACCGAGATTAAGTTCCTCTTGATATGAGGAACTACAAAAACATTATCCAGTAACAGATAAAGTTTCTTGTCCAAAAATAACTTCAGCCTGTCTACAGCAACAACTGAAACAACCTCACCAATACAGACTCGAAGAGTCAACTCTCTCTGTGGCAATGTTTGCCAGGAACTAAATCCTTGGTAAGAGGAATTGGCGTGGTTAGTAACACCCGAATCAAGGATCCAGGCAGAATCATCATCATCTACTAAACACGTCTCCAAGACCAATAAATCATGTTTACTGTCTTTAGACATCCTTCTCTTTTGGAGAGTAGTGGGATCAGTATCAGAACCTAAATAAGCTCCAATTTCTATTTCAATGAACACTTCTCTTCTATGAACTTTAATAGAGTCAGCAACACTTGCTTTCTCTTCCTGGAGTTTAACTTGGGACCTGACACTACTGGTGTCTTTGTCATCCATCCCTTTGTGCTCAAAACATAAGAACCGACATTCAAACAATTCTTGCAACTAGTCCATGATCTCGTGTGCAATGACCATGTTCTCAACCCTTTTGCTCAAAGCGTCCAATCTGAAGGGAAAAAATCCGATTGGGACAAAAACTAAAGTGGCCCTATCCATTTCCGGAGTTCACCTTGATATTGACCAACTGCATAAAACCAATCTGAAGGGGGACACTCCCAAGGTGCCACGAGAGAGTGCAAGAATGATCTCACGGTGCGAACCAATGAAGGAGACCGTAGGATGTGTTGACATACACCCTTCACCCATTTACTATAAGCACTCTCTCCGTCCACCTTGATATTGACTCATGCAAACACCATTCGAAGGGGGATGCTCCTAGGGCACCATAAGGCCAAGCATGAATCTCATGACGTGAACATTCAGGGAGAAACGTGAGTGGAATCATTGACATATCATATATATCTCATCCTTCCACTGAGTATTTTATAATCTAGGTGTTTAGTTTATTTAGAAAAAACACGGCCAAGAATTTTAACTAAGTGACTTTTTAGGTTTGCCCAAGAGTAACATTTACCTTGGATAGTTGAACAACTTTTGATCATTATCCATTAAACTTTTTAACGAAGTCTTTGACCAACCGTCGCATGCTTGTAGAAAATCTATCTAATTTACCTTTCCAGGTAGGTTTCCAGGTAAGGGTGTTCCATTTTCGTCAGCTTAAATACCCCAACCTAGACAGAACTCGCCTTAGACAAAAGGTCCCTTATAGATAGATTTAATACAATTTTAATCATTTATGCCAATCAATTTAATCCTATTAAACCGATTTAAAAAGATTAAAACTTAGGTTGTTAATCCTATTAGAACCTTGAACTTAGGTCTATCTCAATCCAAATTTTAAAACTCTTTTAAAACATGAGTTTACCTAAGTTCGCATGCAACTCTTTCTTATCGATTTTAGTTCTAATTTCTATTATAACGCTTATAACAGAAACAACCAAAACAATCCATAATGCGAAGCAAACATATACAAGGCATTAATATCATTTACAAATTAGCCTAAGTTCCATGCTCCATGCATTGTTCATTCATTGCTACTTTTATATAACACTTAAATAACCAAGCAATGAACCAAGCAAACATGCTTCCAGTCACCCTTATACTATAACACTTATAATATAAAGATGATGTATGAATATGCTTACGGCATACATAAATATAACTCTTATAATTCATGATGCATACGCATGCTCTCTTGTTATTTCATCATGCCATATTATAACACTTATAATACATGATGCATGAATAATTGCACAACCTAAGGTGGGTTTCAAATCTATATATCATTCACTATGGCATATGAACAACATAACTCTTATGTATATTAAACAAAAGTTGATGAACCGGGATAATTAGCCTCAAAATCCTAAAAAACAAAGCTAACTATTACAAATAGCAAAGAGTCTCCGGTTCAAACAGGCGAACCGGGTCTTGAACCATCCAGTCGAATTCCGCGTCTTCTTAATTGTATACCAACTCTGAGTGACTGTTTACAAGAAAGAGTAAACGCTTGACTATGCAATGAAGCATGAGGCATGCGATCGTACAGCGCGCAATGCATAACGCAAACCTTAAATGATCGTCTAAACGACAACGATGCGGTGAAGCACAATTGTCGAAACGATCGCTGAGTGAGCACCAAAGTTTCGTATACTGCGTGATTGTGTAGTCAGTAACTATGCGATGAGGCATGCTAACTACATGATTGTTTAGTGCGCGCAATTTTTATTAGACAATGAGCATCAAATGCTCCCACTCGATCATTTACCTCCAACGTCCATGCGATCGGGCAACCAACACTTGATAGAGTAAATGCTTTACCCCATCGTTTACCATTAGCTAAACGGTCGTTTAGTAAATACTACACGATCTGTCTCTTATACACATCTAGATGTGTATAAGAGACAGGTGATAGAGTAAACGATTTATCCCATCATTTCGGTCGTTTAGTAAATACTACACGATCGCATAGAAAAATCTACACGGTCGTTTAGCCAAATCCCAACGATCATTTACCTCAGGCTACACGATATGACCAACTTGGTCTTCTTTCTCGCTGAGAACCGCATCTCCATGCTTCAAAACTTCATCACGAACAACTTGAACAACTTAAACACTTTGAATTATAGACTTGATTGTTTGTTAATTATGCCTAAAAACACAGGGGTTCTTACAAATTAACACTTTGTAACTTTAAAAAAAGCATTAAACATAGGCAACTAACCCGTAAACATTCATCAACGCCGTCCAAAAACGCATTTAACACTTAAACGCAAATGTAGAAAACCCACCACGACTGTAAAAAAAGTTCAAAACAGAAATGAAATTTGGAATATCATAACAACCTGGCTCTGATACCAATTGAAGGAAATCAGACATGAGGATTTCCATGAGCAACAGAATGATCGTTCAAAATTCTATTCGAAATTGAACATTAACAATTACAGTCATGAAACAGAAACTAACAGGTCATGCACAATACGAAATTACAACATGCTTAACAATGAGATCAAGGGATAAAGAATCATACCTTTGAAGACTCATGCTTCAAACTCCCTCGATCACAAATGCTCGTTTAGTCTCCAAGATATCAATACACGAACGCTTGAACACAACGATCGCAACACAGCACGATCAACAGAAAACACGAACTCAACGATCTCCAAGATCACGAACCTAACGAATGGCTTCTAAAACCTCAAACTCAGTCGAGTTGAATGTAGACACCACCACAATGGCTACCTTGATATTCTTGGTGTGAGAATCTAAAAGTGTGGGCTCTGTGTGGACTTGGTTAGAAGAAGAGACTGAAGGAATAACAATTGTGTAGACAATTGAGCAAGTGGGAGATGAGAAGTGTCTATCGTATAAACGAATGCTCAGTCGTGTAGACGACGACAACCTATCATATAGATAATGCCCTACGATCGTTTAGCTATGACCAGCTGAGTGAACTATCGTATAGAAACACTCCACGATCATTTAGTCTCTCTTTCAACTATCGTTTAGTGAAACAATTCCACTTGACAGCAAACTGTGAGTTCTTTCTGAGAATAACAACCTCTTATAAATTTAGGAAAACATTTTTCCTTTCATCTAACGATTACAATAAAACCACCAATAACCTCCCACTCAATTGGTTATTAGAGAAAAAGATATAATTATCCCATAATTAATATTATTATAAATATATATGATAACCAACTTACCATATTATATTTATAACCTATAGTTTTAATATTTCATCTCATGAAAATATAAACCATAGTTCTTTTTCTATTTTATGGTACTTAATGTAAATCTCATTTACATTAATTCTCCATTTGATGTATCTCTACATCACATCGATCATATAATATATAAACTAATTTCCTCTTATCAATTTGAACATTTTAAATCAACACCAAGAACTGATTCTCAACTTGGATCCATTGAGCTACGAAGGGGACCGTATGGACCTGTAGCTTGAAGATCCAACGGTACGTGAATAACTGATTAAACTCTTTAGTCACAGGATCCACCATCCGTTAACTGTCGGGCACTCCACTAAAGACGGACAGTTGCACTCTCCTCACTACAGATATATTTTGTGTCCATATCAACCAATCAACAGTGCAATAACCCTTCACATATCCCTTGTAAGTACAACTAGGATAATAATCGTTATGCCCCTGTAATTACATCTAACTCTTTAAGTACTACTGATCTCTCTAATGAACATAAGTCATAGTTCTACTATGATTGAGTCCTCTCTTCCAAAGAGAAGATGTGCCCACTATGTTCAAGACCGGAATCAGCCCTTGAGGAAGCAATCTATCTACTTACACCTACTTCGGGGAAGGAATGAATTTCAAGGAGTGAATTTCATCTTGTGTAACTGAGTTTCCAGCTCTTAAATCAGACAAATCCCTAAAAAGATAGACTTGTTGAGTTGACAATTTAGCCACTCTCACCATACTAATCAAAGGACCGCCCTCAAAGGCAGGAATTCCCAAAACACTCAGGATTAAGGTCATGTCACCTATGGTCGTTTAGGTGAAATGTAAGTCTCAAGTATCAATGGCGTTATATAAAGAGACTAGTCATCTCATAGTCTGGTCTTATACAAACTCTTTCTATAGAACAACCTCGCTCGCATGTCTCCACATGAATGGTCAGGATCTGCCATTTGTAGTAGTTTACAACACTTGTAAACCTCTACAAAGCGGGCCGTATCCGTAGTGTCACCAGGATCAGGTATCCCTTCTTAATCCTTATACTACAATCCTTTTTAGGTTATCACTTAAGGCATGATCCACTTATATATCTCATATACATGCTTAAGTTTACATACAATAACCATGGAGCTTTGTTTATTGGATATGAGTAAATGCCAAATAAAATAACTCTTATTTTATTCATAACAATGTGTACAGTATATAAACTATGAGATTCCAAAAGCATTAGGACACCAATCCCAACATGTAGTTCATCAACGTGTGAAATTGAGCATCTTGATGCTAAGCTTTCCGCTGCACAAATTCTCTAAACTCGGTTGATGATGAAGAAGTTGTTTTTGTTGTTAAAGCCTAGTACCGAACAACCATTTTTAGTTCATCACGTTGCTGGCTTCCTCCAATGGTGAAAAAGAAGCACCAAGTTGGTGTTTTTCTTTAACTAATTTTTCTTTGTCCTTCAACACCTCTTTCTCAAACTTCTTCACCAATATTTTCCTTTTAAGTTGTTGAGACTTCGGGGGAGAATGAATCTCAGATTGCAAGGGTCACTTTTTACTGGTCATAGGTTTAGCAGCTTTTGGCTGAAGTGATGAGTCCCTCAATGATTGCTGGAGGGTTTGATTTGTGATAACGCCTTTGATAGGTACCTCTGACTCTCATTACCTCAACCCATTCTTGAGGCCAAGTTTCATAACTGTATAAGGGAAGAAAAGTTGACCATTCTGTTTGGTGAACATGGCCTTGATTTGGTCTGTAATGATGCGATTGACATCCATGGGGATGCGGTGCATGACGCAATAGTTAGCAATCACCCGATCTCTGGATATGGAGTGGTCATGCATTGTCGAGATCAACTTCTTCTTGATGAAGTATAGCCACAAATTTGCCTCAGGCGTCAAGAAATTTGGGGATGATGTCTTGATCCCTTTTGCGAAAGTGGTCCACTATGACCCAGGATTGGCTAACACTTTTAGCGTATCTACCATTTCTTCTAGTGTTGGCTCCTCTATGATTTTATTTCCTTCTACCTCAAGGTCATTAGGTAAGTCAAACAAGGCATTCTGTAACACTCGAACCCTTAGAGGATCACTTAGGTTGAGTGGAGAATTCAAAATTAAAGCCTTGGAAGGAAAAAGTTTGGTTAAGTCCCTAAACTATGCCTTGGAGTTAAGAATACTTGATGGGAACCCAAGTTGGAAATTTTGAAAGCAGAAATTTGGGCTAAAGTATTAAAACCATGTTTTAAAGGTGGCATCAAGTAGTCACCTTTAGTAGTTAAAAAAATGGCTTAAGTATGGAGACCATGTGGTTAACATAGGAATAAAAGAGGAGTTGGAGAATGAAAGTTTAACTAAGTGTTAAAGAATTCAACAGTTGGAAGAATAGTAGGTTGGAGGGCAGAATTTTGGCTAAGTGTCAAGACTATGCTTTGAACCTAGAATTGGCCTGGAAATGGAAGAAAACAAATTGGCTAAGTGATTAGGGACAAGATAAACGCATAGGCCAAGGAAGAAGGAGGAAATTGGATTATGTATTAAATATGAAATGAGTCATCTCGGAGTTAGTTTTGGACAACCATACTTTGATCTAGGCACAACCATGTGAAAGATAAGGGTTGGACACATGGTAATGAGGTAGGGAACGCATAAAGGTCAAAGTTGGAAAGTTGGCTAAGTATTGCAAAGCATATGACCTAATCAGGAGGTAGAACCCTAGAGTTTAAAGGTTGGACGCCCAGAGGACATGTTGGATGCATGGGGGGATAAATAAAAGCCAATATAAACCAAAGAAAATAAAGATTAGAGTTTGAGGTAACCGTGGAAGGGGAAGCTAAAACAAGAACCTTAAGAGAAACAAGGAAAACACATGCCTTGATGACATAGCATATTTAAACGCCTAGGTGAGAAAATTGAGTGTTTTGGGGAGCACTTAGGGAAGTCTAAGTCACAAAGGATTGGTCTTGGACATACAAACACCAAGTAGGTAGGCATTGGACTTCGCCTTAAATGCATGATAGAAGAGTTGGAAGTTTCAGGACACATTCAAGGAGCTAGGCATTAGAGTAGGGCTAAGTAGGGTTAATGTGTCTTCACGAAATGCAACCTTATGAATCTAAGAAAGAGTTAGACGACTTAGAATCAAGCTTAAATCATGAAAAATGTTAGGAAAACACTTCAAAAAAGCACCAATCATTGGATATGGTTGGAGAAGGACACATCAAGTAGCATGCAAGTAGAAGGTGTAAATATCTTGGTGCTAGACTTTTCATGGTGTCGACACTAAGAATTTTCATGAAGTAAGAGGTGTCATGCATTTAGAGCTTGAGAGGATGATGAGAATGATTTTCTAAGGCCTATAAATACCCAAGGGAGCCTCATTTCCTATCTTAACTCAAAATCTCCGAAAGAAGACTCAAAAGGAAGAGTGTTGGAGAGGATTAGGATTCTAAGGGTATGGCATGCGTTAGAATGGACCAACCATGCATCCATGAAGTAGTCCAAGCGACCATCTGAGTGTGTGATGAGTTAGGAAGGTAGTCGACGCGTCCAATATAGTTTACCATGCGTCTAAATGGCCTAAGGGGCCAACCATGCATTCAACTGGTGCTGAGGAAGGCTACCATGCGTCCACAGTGGTCCTGAGTTGATCCGAAGCATGTTTTCATGTCTGTTGGAGTTGGTAAGCTAGGTTTAGGGCCAAGAAGGTATTTTAAGGTTATTCTAGCCCTAAACATGAATTTCTAAGCTAACTCTGAGTTAAGTACAGGCCCGAGATTCCAGAGAAGGCTTGGAAAAGAGAAGAACCTCCACTAAGTAAACTGTGAGTGGTATTCTTTTATGGTTCTAAGAATATCTTTTTAGATTATAAGCTTATGTTGTTGAATGAGTAGTCCAAATGAGGATAAAAGTATGAGGCACGGGATGGTTAAGGGGTCAGAAGACCTAGCTCCTGAGCCTGTGAGAGGAACCTCATATGGGATGGTTAGAAAGCCGACGAGCCTAGCTTCTGAGCCCATAAAAGGGGATCTATGTGCACATAGGAGACATAGTAGTAATAATAATATGAGGAATATGTTTAACTATCCATCATGTGTAAGTAGAATAGATAAATGACTCGTTCCAGCTTGGGGTTTGAGTAGAAACCTCGCATTGTGGATATGTTGTTTGACTGATTTGTCTCAATGGGTTGAAAGAGACCCTATATACCACTCACTGAGCTTCTTGACGCTCATTCTTTTGTTTTATGTTTTCCTTCTAAGGAAGCAAAAGATGAGGAGTTCCAGGGTGCTACCAAGGTCAACATCTACCACACTACAGCCGCACTTCTGAGCTTAAGCTGCTCTTATGAGTTTCTATAATTAAGGGTCTATAATTACTAAGTTAAGTTGAGAAGTGTTTAAACTTTGTCTTTGTTGTAATAAAATAAGTTAGCCCAGAGTTGTTGTTATATTTACTTGGTTGAGTGATTATTTTGAAATAAGGAAAGTTAAGGTGAGATTGGTAGTACGTATCACAAAAGGGTAGTATCTGTCATCCTGATGCCTCCTTTTCGGTTCGAGAGGTGAGCTTAGGAAAGGGTGTGACACATTCATCTCCTCAGTGTTGAAGGACAGCTTGGTACCATTGATTTTGACATGGTGACTAACTCAGTGTGCCATACCTTCATAAAAGGAAAGCACTAGTGTGGCTATGAGCATTTGAGGGCCTTCACAAAATTCTACCGATGCATCAATTGCATATGTGATGAATGTGGGTAGTGGGGTACTCTCGAGGAAGAACCTCATCTCTAACAATACGTCATCGAATTGCTTCTTTCAACCCTTGCCCGCATCCTTAGGTGCTTCTTCGACTACCTTATCTTTTCCCTTTTCTTTTCTCTTTCTCTCAGGGCTGGCAAGTGCCCTGCTTTCATATCCTTCCTCTCGCAACATCTTTTTTTTCTGCAGACCTTCTGTTCACCACCTGCTTCTTATCATTTTCCTTTTTAGGCTACTTTTTTGGTTGGCAGTCTTCTTCGTTTTCTTTTCCTCCCTTATCTTATTGATATTTTCCTTGATGTGTTGGGAATTAGCCTTTTTCCCTGCATCACTTTCATCGCGCATTTCACGCTCAAATTCCTCGGTGGCTTTCTTTGAGCTATCCCTCTTTTCACTATCCTCATCACATCTTTATACAATGTGGCAGCGGTGATGAGAATTTGGGTATCCTCTATCTACTTTCAAATGTTAGCGCTCACTTTTTCAGTCTTGGGGGTATTGTTTGTGTTTTATGAATTTTAGTTAATCTTTTGTAGAAGTTAGTTTTGTAGAAGTAATCCCAATGCATTCTTTTAAGTATTGAATGAGATATTTCATTTTTCATCCTTGTGTTTGTTCTGTGTATACCTTTCTTAATTCCTTGATTGTTTTCTTATCTTATGTTCTAACTTAATACCTCAATGATATTACTAATGTAAAACTTCTAAATCTAGAGTTAGGCTTTAAGAAAAGTCAAGTATGAACTTATCTAAAAAAATCAAGCATATGTTTTATCTCTGACGCATGCAACCCTCAACTCAAACCTCCATTTGAAAATCTTAAAGCATTTTTTAGAATTCTCTTTCAGCAATGAGGACCTTGGTGATCTCCAAAATTTGGGGGTGAGGGAGGTTCGAGTTGATATGTTTTCACCAAAACTAATAATAATAATAATAATAAGTTTTAGATGTAATAAGAAAACTCCTCTATCAAAAATTCATAAAATAAAAATTTTATGGTTGACAAGAGTTAAGATTGGGAATGGCACTTAGCTGTAGTTGGATGTTGGCATGACACTTGTGAGGGCAAGCTAAAACGAAGTTAAGTATCCATGACCAATGCATCCCAACTCCACTATCTAGCTTAAGAAAAACTGTCATTTTGAAACACAAATGCTAAGATATAAGTTCAGTTGTGAAGGGCACTCACCTGTAGTTGGATGTTCACATGACACCCGTTGGGACAAGCCAAAACGAAGGTGGGCCACCTGAATCAACGTATAAGTGGTCCTGAAATAGTACATTCTTTTTAAACGATCTTTTATAAAAGTACCATCCAACGCATTGCTGGTTTAGAAACATGAGAATGTTTTGGAAAACAAAAGGAGTCATTGATACAAGGCTTGTTGCATTTGAGATAAGACACATTATTCTTTTCTTTTTTTTTCTTAGAAGGAACAAACCTGTATTTTTCTCAAACACCAACCCTAATACTTGCAAGTTAGCATGATGAGAGGTAAAGGTAGTGCATTAAGATGATGGAGATGATACAAAATTATTTTTGGAATACTCGAGGATGAGCATTGTTCAAAAATTGGGGTGTGATACCTTGTAGAAATACAAGTTATTGTCTCTCAAAAGTTGGAACAATCAGGATTCTTAATGATAAAATCCCATCTATCTTAAAGGAAAATGCATGGAATCCTTCAAACATTACTAACCTTTACAAAAACATTCTTTGTGATAAAACTGCATCACTAACGCATCTCATTGAAAGATTTCAGTTAAATTCGCTAATCGTCGCAAGCTCAACTAATGCAAGGGCATGCATCTGAAGGATTCCAGCGCATAGAAGATACATTGGTTCGAGTTGTTCCTGTCAAATCAGCACTTGCAGGCATGGGTATCTGAATGTCGGTGTCTAAAAAGCAACTAAAATGGCAAGCGACTGACCAACGCATCAAATCAAAACGCATAGTAGCTTTAGAGATAAAAATACTTATGCTTCACTGCTTTCTATAACCAATGCATGCACCCTAGAGATAGGAACATGTGGCATTTTCATTGAGAAATGTTGAATGATTAGATAAACAGAAACTCAACGCATTGACATACATTTCATTGTAAACAAGCATCTTTCATCTTCATTCCTACCCATACTTTTTCGTGTTCATCTTACCTGGATCAATGCATTCACCTAGCACTTAGCACCATCCCTTCATTAAACCTTATATTTCACTTGAACTCTTGTTTCTTCTTGTACGCATGCAGTTAAAATAGTGTAAATAAATTTTTCAGCATTTATTTGGAACCCCTCTACATTTGTTGCAACGCAAGGCTTGCGGTAGTCTGATCTAAATCCTTGTGTTCGACCCTGTACATAGCAAGAACTTGAATTAGATTTATACTTGTATCTAGCTCAGGTAAATCTTGTACGCATTAGTGAGAGAGTGTAACGCATTATCCAATCTTCTCACCTAGAGAATTCATTTACCATTCATCTTTATTTACATCAATCTTATCTTCCATCTCCACTTATAATACACTCCTAGCGCACATCACGAAACTACGAACAACATCCTAAGAAATTTTAAGGAAAAAATCCTTGAAAATTAATTTTTAAGAAAAAAGATAAAAATTTTCTTCCAACAGAACTCAAAATGTGCAAATTTAATAGATTCGAAATTAAACTAAAAACAATGTTGAAAACATTAGAAAAGTATTACATAAAAAGCGACAATAATTTAACATGTGAAGTTACATTGGCAAAATATACAATTTAATAATACATTTAAAGTTACATTAACAAAAAATACAATTTAATAGTACATTTTTAAGGAATTCTAAATCTAATGAACCAATAAGCAGAAGTAGATCGTTCCAAACCTATTGTGAAAGAATAAGAACATTTACAATCAAACAGAACAGTTATGCATCAAAGGTAAATTACAGCATGCTTCAAAGAATAAACACAAAAGATCGAGTAAACATACCTTTAAAGAACCCTTTCTTCTAGTATTTCCTCGATCAAACACCAATGCGTCCAACAACATGAACGCAACGATCAAACCCAGCAAACAGTATGAACTGGCGAATACTCGATCACAATCGAGTAAAACTTGACCCTCGAAAAGAACTCGACACTACCACGAGACTACCTTAGTATTCTCGGTGTGAGAATCTAGGAGTTGTGGGCTCTATATGAATTTGGCAAGAGGGAATGAGGCACTAGACGATCGAATAGGCAGCAGAAGGAATACGCCTATCGTATAGAATTGGGTACTCAATCATTTAGTATCGAGTAACTATCGTATAAAAAAATCTCGATCAATTATTTACTCTCTCAACAAGTTATCTGATAACTTGAGCCTTTTTTGCGTATGCTGAAAAATGAAAACAATTTTCATATTTATCCAACAGTTGCCATAAACCGTGCATAACCAACCACTAAGTCGGTTAATGGAGAAAATCGAAATCAATTATCTTATAATTAATTTAGTATAAATAAATATAATAACTAATTTATCATATTATATTTATAACCCATAGTTTTAATATCACATCATATGCGACATATAAACCATAGTTCTTTTTCTACTTTATAGCATTTAATATAAATCATATTTTTATTAATTCCTCCAATCAAATAATAATGTATCAAATACATTAAATCAATTATATCACATATAATTGATTCAATTTAATTATATAATATATAATCAAATATTCTCTTGTTAATCTAAACACTTCAAACTAACTTAAAAACTGATTCTCAACATAAATCCATTGAGCTACTAAGGGGACCTTATGGACCTGTCGCTTGAAACTCCAATGGTACGTGAATAACTGACTAAACTCTTTAATCATGATATCCAACATTCGTTAACTATCGGACACTCCACTAAAGACCGACAGCTGCACTCTTCACACTACAGATATATTTCTGTGTCCATTGGATATAACCAATCAACAGTACGATGACCCGTCACAAATCGCCCGTATGTACAGTTGAGCCAATTTATCGTTTTGTCCCTGTAGTTACATCTAACTCCTTAAGTATCACTAATTCCTCTAATGAACAATACATCATAGTCCTACTATGAGTAAATCCTTCTCGGGCCAAGAAAAGGTGTGGCGCCACATTGTTCAAGCTCGGAATCAGCCCTTAAGGGAACAATTTATCTATTTATCCCTACTTCAAGGAAGAGTGAATTTCGTCTTCTGTAGTTGAGTTCGCAGCTCCCTAATCAGATGAATCCCTAAAGTGGTAGGTTTGTGTCAGCGATTTGGAAACTCACACCTATGTAAATCAAATAATCACCCTCGTAGGCAGGAGTTCACAACTCACTCAGGATTATAGTCATGTTACCTATGGTCATCCTAGTGAAATGAAAGTCTCTGTCATGAACAACATTATATAACGAGACTAAACATTTCGTGGTCCGGTCTTATACAAACTCTTTTGTATAGAGTATCTCTGCTCGCAGGTCTAATACATGAATGATCAGGATCAAACCATTTATAGCACTTTACAACATTTGTTACACCTACAAAGTGGGCCACACTCGTAACGTCACCAGGATAAGGTTTCCCTCCTTTATCTGTATACTACAGACCATTTAGGTTATCACTTAAAGCATGATCCACTTGTATGTCTCCACATACATGCTTAAGTTACAATGATAACCAGGAATCTTAGTTTATTGGTTTATGGTTAATGCAACTAAAATATCTCATATTTCATAGAATGAAGTGAATAAAATATCTCATATTATAAATCACCAAATGTTTGTATATACAAATGTTTACAAACTACAGGACCCTACGAGATTTAGAGCATCAACCCCAACACATTTAAAATAGTAATAAACGAAGTAGTGATATTTACAAACATATTAATGTTTAATAGAAGATATTGCACATCAGACAACTAAAGAATCGACTTCTTTCCTCAAGAATCTGGAAAATTGGACTCTCAAATATTTCTAGATTGCCATCGGATTATGATTTTTTTTAATACAAGAACAATGTGTTTACTAACTCACAACAAAATGAATGAACAATTATCAATGAAGTACAAGAACAAAAAATGAATGAATAAATACTTCATTAGAACGACATTTAAGAACATTATTCAATGAATTCATGCCACAAATGTTTCAAATGTATGTAATTAATGATTATAGATCTAAATTTGTCATAACAAACAAAAGACTTTTTTTTTATTAATTATTAATACAAAACTAACTATATGAATACAATTATCATTAAACAAACATGATTTACAAAATTGAAAATATTGATAACTATCATGAGTGAATACAAAAGAGATATTTCAACAACATATACTAAAAATATATATTTTAAGATACAAGAGAAGGCTTATCACATTTGAGAAAACTCTATAATTTTTTCCCTTTATAAACAAATAATGCAAATTCAACTTTAGTAAAAATAAAAAATAAAAACTAAAATTGCTATGAAGCTTGAATACCATGAGAAAAAATATCGTAAATTTTAAAAAGAATGAAACAAAAAGAGAGACAAAAATAAATGGGAGAAAGTGATCAATTGTAGAGAATATAGATTTTTTTATATAAAAAAAAATAGTGAGAGATTAGGAAGTGGAGAGATCATTAGAGGAGTAAAATAGAGGAAAAAAGTTGGGGACAAAAATTACGAAAAATCATTCTAGCTTCTTTTTAGTGTGATGTTGTGTATCAAGTGTCTCAATGGTCATTCAATTTATAGAATACTCAAATCCTTTTTAATTAGAAAAAAATCGATCAAACTAAATATAAAAGGAATATAATAATAATTAATTGAATATTATTTGATTGATTTGAAAATATTTTGATATAATTAATTCCTTCAAAATATATCTTGACATAAATTTTACATGAATAAAAGATTTAAAACATTAGAAATTTTATTCTCCCTCCGAAAAGTCTATTGGTTTTATTTAATTTAATAAAATGAGAGAGGAAAATATTTGATTATCATTTACTCAAAAATTTGTTCGTATTATGTTTATCTTATCTTAAAACTCGAAAATTCCAAATTAGGTAAAAACATCATAAAAATTAATTAAAAAAATAATGTACAACTTAATTAGAAGAATAATGTACAAATTAATTAAAAAAATAATGTACAACTTAATTAGAAGAATAATGTACAAATTAATTAAAAAAATAATGATGATGGAATAAAATATTGGATAAATTTAGAGGTCTAAAGTGAATATTATTTTTTATAGAGACATTATTCTTTTTTTTTTTTTTCATCTGAAGTTATTTTCATTTGAATGGTTCTTTAATTTCAATGGTTTAATTTAGGTTTTAGCATTAGTTTTGTTATATTTATATTTTCTAATTTGATATGATTTTGATGACATATTTTAATTTCTTTAATTTTTTTCAACTAATACACAAAATATAAACTATATCAGCTAATCAATTTTATTTTCAAAATTATGATATGATTTTGATGATATAAAGTTAGTTACATTTAATATGGTATAATAGTTGTATAATGTATAAGCTTTATATTTTGTATATCAGCCGACTAATATATTAGATTTAGAGAAAAGTATGTGAAGTATATCCTTCACAATGTGATGTACTTAGAGTATACTATTGGTGTATCAATAGCATATCAAATAATATTTTGGAACAAATGAATAAAAATTCAAATGAAGTCCACAATAATAACAAATTCATGAGTGCTCTTGTTGACAAATAAATTTGATAAATCAATTAATAGGTATATTAGATATAAAGTATATTAGTTGACTGATGTACCAAACTTAAAATAAATTAGATATACTACTTCGGTACACTAATGAGGTAAACTTAGTATAATAAAAAACGAAAATCAAATTTCATGTTTTTTCTAATATTTAAAAATTTTAAAAACCTATTACTAAGTTGGTAATTATAATTTTTTTTTTCTTCTAATTCAATATATACTTTTTTTAATATAAAATAAATAGACATTTGATTATCATTTAAAAGTAAAAAATATAGGGACAAAAAATGGAAGAAACTGTCAACATTTTGGAGTAATGATTAGTCGCACCTAATTTAACACTCCCTTACTCTACACACAAAGAAAAAATTAAAAAAAATCATTTAAAAATATTAAAAAAAATGTCATATGATAGTTTTTTATTTGACAATGGCGTGGAACAACCCAAACAACATCTAAGTATTTTCTAACCTTTTTAGGTAACTAACGAGCATGCAGATGCAAATTGTTTTGACCACATGAGAGAAAATTATTATTTTTAACATAGCGCTTTTCTCCCAATATATTTTATAGTTCTCTTATTTGTCCAATCGTTGGCAGACATATATTCTTCTTTACTCGAGAGGAATTAGAAGGATAAATCATCATAGATATATATGACTCATTTATTTATTTAATTATTATCGAGTATCTATATATATGGCAATGTTGAGAAGATATTTATCAAGGGTCATATATGACGTTGCCATCGCCCTGTTTGATGCTGCTATCTCCACCATATATACCACCACTGTATTCTTGAGATGATTTTTCATCTTTGTTACTGTTTCCATAATAAGGATATTTGTTCATTCCTCCCCATTTTTCACTGTTTAATTCATTACCACCATATTCTTTGAATGATTCTCTACTTTTTCCACCATATCGATAACCAAAATAATCTTTGGATGATTCTCTTGTTTTTTCATTGTTTCCATAACTACGATAGTTGTATGCTCCTCCATCACTTGTACGGCTATCATATCCTTTAAATGATCCTCCGCGTTCTCCTCCACCACCACCATAGCCTTGTCCATATTGTTCATAATAATCATATTCACCCCCTTTATCTTTTCCATTGTACTCATATCCAGGAGCGCTACCATAACCAGAAATAGTACTTCCCTGACCATACCATCTCCAACCATTGTAATAATCATTTCCATATTTCCCATATCCATAACCTTTAGGATTATAGTCACCACCATAACTTCCAACACCATTTTCTCCTACAAAAGCACCACTACTTGGATAGCCATATCCTCCTTCATCAGAAGTTGTTAGAACTCTGGCTGCCAAACAAATCTGAATACCCATTAAAAGAAAGAACATAAAAGAAGAAAATTTTTGAGAAGCCATTTGTACACGAAGGCTTGGGATGAAATAGGAGAGGAGGAGAAAGAGGTATATATAGGAGAGTGATTGAATTGCATGCAAAAGAGAGAAAAAAGTGGTTGGCCCAAAAGCTACATTTAGGCCCTTCCAATGTCATAAACAGCATCTTACAAAATTTGTCCTCTCCACTCACTTGTTTTAATGTGCAATTTATATTCTAAGTTAAATCACCATCACATTTCTCTTCTCAACCATTTTTCCTTAAAATCCAAGCTTTAGTTCTCGATTTCTTTTACCATTTTAGTTAAGTATTCATCCCAAGTTATCCACATATCAATGTACTCTAATTAAATCAAAAGTTGATATGTTAATGTCTTGTTCTTTTAAAATACCATTCTTTAAACTCAATTATATTTCACATTAATTCCAAGCAACTTAGCTTGTTAATGAATATATACCTCGATTTATTATTTGGGATGATGTCATAGCATTTAGTACAATAAAGATGGAGGATTCGGACCATAAACCTCTCGACCACTAACATATTTGGATGTCAATTGATTTATGTTCACCTTGATTTTAGTATATATATATATATATTTTTAAATGAACTATAGTTTAAAAATAAGAAGTATAAATAAGATTTGCATAAATGAGCATAGCTCAGCTGACATCAAATATGTACGATAATCTCAAAGTAAGAACTTCGATCCCTCATCCACATATTATCAAAATAAATAAATAAACAAAATTTTTAAGTACATATGTCAATATCTAATTGACGAAAATTGATTCTAATGAAATGGTTGTCAAGATAAATAACACCTAATTGCTATAAATATATATTATGTTTTAAATGTGATTTCAATGATGATATAAAATAGACGAAATGCACTTTTGGTCTTTAAGATTGAAGTTGATGACTATTCGGTTCAGGGGGTTTCAAAAGATGTACTTTAGACCTCTAGGTTTGCAAAATAATTTGAAATAGTCTCTAACTTAACTTAAAACATCAAATGCTTATTGGACCATTAAGTGATGTTGTGGATTTGATTACAAGTTAGTTCATTTATCTACATATCAAATCGTATTTGATTAGTTTATAGATAATTTGAAATTTCAATGTTTAAAATATTAAAAATACTCCAAAAACTAATTCAATTTTCCATATTATATGTGACTTCTTCACCTAGTTGCCATTGAGTTTCAACGTTTATGGATTGTGTGGGCGTCCAGATGCACATCAAAAATCTCTTTAGAGGTTAGTGACACTGTCCCCGAGCGTGCGCCTCAGGCCCTCCCAACACCCCATGCGCGTGCACGCGCCCCATGTCGCATGTGCGCACCTCCATGCCCACCACCCTACTCGTCCGTGTGCGCACCCACGCCCACCCTATTTGCCTGTGCTCGCGCCCACGCCCACCACCTGCTCGCGAGGCCAAGAATGGTGGCTAAGGAGCCAATTTTGGGGTGACGTTCATCAGATTCGATGAATATATGAAACAATAATGGGATTGAAGAGCAAAATAAATGGAGGGTTATGAGTTTTTGTTTTGTCTTCTACAATACTATGAGAACCTCCAATGGGCCTTTTCGTTTTTTCATATAGACATGGCTTTTGGGATTTTTTTTATTATCTTAGACCTTTAAATCATTATAATTTAACTCTCTTTCACAGTTATTTTTTAAATAAAAAATTCAATTTATTTACAAACTATCCAATAATTTTGCCAAGTAGTGAAATGAATTATGTCACCCTATTCACATCATCACGTAACAGTAAACATTCCGTTATTTTAATGTTAAATCAGTACCTTTACAAATTTAGGGACCAATTTAAAATTATTTTGTAAATCTGGAGACATCAACTTTAAATTTGAAGACAAAAATGCACTTTGCCCTATAAAACACTATTAAAAAATGATATATAATAAATCTTGTCAGCTCACACAATATACTTTTCAAGACTCAAGTTATTGTTAGTTTTGGAACTTATTTCAGTACTTTCACGTGTATATCAGTTATTCAGGATTTATGAAAATCCGACCTAAACAATTATTCATATGAGAATTAGGAATAATTAGAGCTAAAAGAAGTAATTTGAAGCATCAGAGTTGTAACATTAGGATTTGAATTTTTTTTTTGAAATAACGTTTTTTTAAATAATGACAAAAATATGATTGGAGTGAAACAATTTCTATTAATAGGTATTTTAGGAAAGTATTGACAAAATTAGGGTAGTGGAATCGTGTACCGAGTACACGATTTCCATGTGGCATACCTGTCTCTTATACACATCTAGATGTGTATAAGAGACAGATACACGAGTATCGTTTAATCCAGTCAGCACCACGTCGGCTGACTGGTTGACCGGTCAAGCAAACTCGTGTATCCGGTACACGATTTTCTTATAATTTTTTTTTTTTTTTTTAAAGTTTGTTGACTATTTTTTTTAATTGTTAAACTTAATTATTAAACTTAATTCCTTCATTATTAAACTTAATTATATATTTGATTTACAATGAAAACATCTTGCACTCATTAAAAAATTATCATGATAATAAAGAATATTTACAATTAGTTCTTTAATTTACAATTTGAAAATGATACAATGTGGGATTTAAAAACGACCCCTGGCCCTTACCCCCCATGGAGTTGTCTTCTTGTCCCTCTAAATTAGGTTCACTCTGTTGTCGCTGTCGTCTACAATGAATACATCTTCGATTGGTGTCAGCAACATTGAGTCGTCTTGTTTATTGAATAACACCTTCTACGTTGACCAATGTTTGTTGACACATTGAACCCAATTCTGGTAAGTTGTTTGAATATTGTTGAACATCGCCGATAAAATTATTCTTTACAATAAAAAAATAAATAAATATTAAACAATATTCATATCATATATATGGAAAATATCTGATTTTAAATCTCTTACCATGCAGTAATAGTAAGCGCCGTCAGGTGTGATAAATCTCCTCGTGATCGAATTGTACCAGGGAAAGTAGTTGCCTGATACAGCTAGCCCATTTGTTAATTCTCCCTGTGCACAACGATCATGTCGTCCATGCCAGTAGGATAAATATTCCAAATGGATTCAACGCCTGTCTTGGTCGTGCTTACCTCTTAAATCGATCTGGTGTAGTGCTGGAGTATATAGGACAACGAAGGTATTGTTTGTCACATATCGAACTGTCTCAGCACACGATCTGGATGATGTCACTCTACTATATGGAAGCATATAAGAGGGCTAATGGTCAACCAGATACTTCACCATCATGACAATAATCAGGTAAAGATGACCAAATCTATGTGTATGGCATCCAAATAACCTGACAAAAAAAATAATAATAAGTATATATATAAAATGTTTTAAATATTCATTTATATACATATTTACTACCTGATTGTGCATTAGCATGTCGAATATTTTTCTGTACACGAGCAACATATTTGCTGACTGTTCAGAGGCAGCTAATACACCACTTCATCTAAAATTATAAAAAATACAATTAATTTATATTCTTACATAAAATGGTAACGAAATAAATATATAAATGAAATAATATACAATTACATGAAAAATATAAATACATATATAGATCAGTCCAAAAAAATACATAAACTAGAGAAAGAATTCTAAGATTTACCACATAAATATAAGATCAGCCCAAACATACATATATTTCTAAGTTTAAAATATATTGAAAAACATACCGATTAGCCCAAAAACATACATAAACTAGAGAAAGAATTCCAAGATTTACCACATAAATATAAGATCAGCCCAAACATACATATATTGAAAAACAACTAGAGAAAGAATTTTACCACGCAAAAATCGACAGCCAAAGAGGTAGATTTCGGTGAGGAACAAATGGAGGACTCGATGAGAAAAATCGACCAAAATCAAAATTTTGGAAGATTTCGGTGAGGAAAATTGAGGACTCGGTCAAATGGAGGCCTCGGTGAGGAAAATCAACAAGATTTTGGAAAGTGGAAAGAAAAATGGAGGAAAACGATCGAAGTTATGGCGAGCAATCGGTAGAAATTGATGGAAGGCGAAACGTCTCGGTGAGGAAGAAGAAAGGGCAGGCGGCGATTTTAATGGCAAGGAAGTACATGACTTAGGGTAATCGTGTATCGAGTATAAGATTTCCTCAGTCAAACCTGCATGACTACCACGGCAGACTGTGTGTGCCAGGTGGCCAGATACTCGTGTACCCAGTACACGATTTAGAGCTTATCGTGTACCCAGTACATGATTAAGGTGTAATCGTGTACCTGTTACATGATTTAAAAACCTATTTTTGGGAAAACATTCACTCCAACCCTATTTTTGTCATTATATATTAAAAAAAATTATTTTTAAAAAAAAATCTTAGGATTTGCTTATTTACCAAAATTGCCTATGAAAATTAAGCATTAGAGTGTTTCAGCTATGAAAATAGAGAGAAAATTAGGATTTGCTTATTTACCAAAATTGCATGTGACAGATACTAAAAGGATTCATGTAGGTCGAGTAAATAAAAAGATGTAAATAAAAGACTAATCTACTCTCAGGATAAAGGTAGAAAAGAATCTGTGTTGCTTTTATTAAATAAAACAAAAATTAGTTACAACAATTATATAAATCACATGCATGCATTAGCTTATAAATAGGCTTGTTCTCTTTATATAATGAGAGATTTTAGTGAAGAATCTGAAGTTCTTGTACTTGAAATCCCCTTGAATCCGAGTAAAATTTAGCTCTGGCAGCAGTGGATGTAGGCAATTTCGTGCCAAAACACTTTAAAAACTATTGTGCATGTTCTTCTTCTTCTCATCCTTTTTCTTCCTTAATTGCTTCTTCTATGAGCTGCTGCAAGATTAATCAAAATAGAGGGTGAGACAGTGAGAGACATAGGGCTTTGAACCTTCGTCATCTAATTTTTTTCTTTCCCGATTCTCTTTCTTTAAAATCCATTAAAATAATAAGTTTTGTTGCACGAGTAGTGAAGGCCAGTGTGTGCCACGTATCCCTTGAGGTGTTTCATTTTACTCTAAAAATGTCCAAGAACTCAACAAATTGGTAACCAGACAAAAGAAGTTCAAGAAAGCTTCAAAATTTACTTTCTTGATTAATGATTAAAGATGGAAAGGGATGTTATGATACTGAAATTAAAAGTTTGATGGAAGAGGAAATTTTGCTCTATGGAGCAAAGATAAAAGGCCATTGGCCAGAAATAGATTTTGGAAGCCTTATTGATCCACTCCCTCAAATAGTGTCCAAATATGAAAAGGAAAAATTGCAGGTACAATTGTTTTAAATTTGAGTAACAATGTTCTTAGAGAAACAAGTGATAAAAGAAAATGCATATGAAATACAGGTGAAATTGGATGAACTATGTCTCTTTGGAAACTTACCTAATCATGCATATCTTAGAGAGAAGTTTCTTACATATAAAATGGACGCAAATAAATTCTTGATAGGAAACCTGAATGAATTCAAGAAGCTTTCTACATAATTTAAAAGGTTAGGTGATGAAATAGGTAAAGAAAATGAATCATTCATCCTATTAAACTCACTTTGAGAGGTTTATAGAGAAGTCAAAGTGGCTCTCAAATATGGAAGGGAAAAGATCACTACAGATGTTTTGATTTCTACTCAAGATTAAAGAGTTGGAGATCTTAGATCAATAGAAAGAACAAATTAATGGAGAAGGGTTGTTCTCAATAGAGATGACTATGGGGAGAGGCACGACGAGGCCAGGGATGGCTTCCTTGGTCCTCGTCCCTGCTCTCTATTTCATTCCCTATCTCCATCAGATTTTTCATAGAAATCAAGGCGGTGATTCTCCATGAAAAATTTGGAGATTGAGTTCCCACGGGGAATATTTTTCCGTTTGATTTTTTAAAAAACAAATAGATTAACATAAATCACTATTATGGAAAGATTTTATTCAAATGATTAACTTTTATATAATTAGTTCAACATAATCTAAATTTATTAGAATTCAAACATATACTTTAAATTATTATAATAAATAGAAGAAAAAAGGCTAATGAGGCAGAGATGGCGACAGGAATGAGAAATGCATTCTTTGTCCTTGTCCCCATTTAGTTTCATAGATTTTTCCCCACTCCCTCCCCTATTTTTCGCTAGGGGCAGGTCCCCGTGGAGAAAATGGATATCCACTATAAGAAATCAGACTTCTTCTGATGTCACAATTCGCCCAAAAATGGTGAAAAATGCGTCGGGAGAGCCTCTCCCGATGAATAATGGATCGTCGAGAGTTTGATTAGAAAAAACACATCGGGAGAGGAACTCCCGACGTATGAAAGGAAGACGTCGGGAGTTAGTACAACATAGGCAATTGGAGGAACTCCTGATACCTTATACATGCGTCAGGAGTTCTTCGACTAATTCCCGATGCCTTGTTCTATGTATCGGGAGTTCTAGAACTCCCACCGGTTTGTTTCATGCGTCGGGAGTTCTCGAACTTCCGACTGTTTGTTTCTTGTGTCAGGAGTTACAGGAATTCCCGACACAATAAAATATGCATAGGGAGTTCCTTCATTAGTTGAAAATTGTCTTTTAAATATTTTTAATTTATAGTTTGTAATTTTTTTAAATTTGATCTGAATAACCTATAAAACATAATTAACCAACTTAAACAGGTTCGTATAATAAATAAAACAATGAAAAAGAAGTCCATAGTATAACAATATAAATAAAAAATTACAATATCCTACAATAAAACAAAGTCGATATTAAATAAAAATAAATTTGTTTTCACAAATACATAGAAGAAATAAAATGAAAACAATGTCTGGAACACGTCTGGAACCTACTATCTTGAACAATCGTCCAACCTCATCTCCGAACAGCATTCTACAATAAAACAAAAGCATGTCATCATCTTTAAACATCCACAACATATTCAAACTTTATAAACAAAACATCCACAAATGTTATAATCGTCCAACCAAACCTCATAAATAAACAAGAATACATTAGAACTTCATCATCGTCCAACCAAACTTCATAAATTTCATAAACAAGATCGAACGCACATAAAACTCAAACTTTCTCCCCAAAATGGTTTAAATCAATCTCAACCCACCCCCACAACACATTCGAACTTCATGAACATTCATAAACACACAAAAACTCCAAGTTCAACGAAAAAATGAGTATAATCAAACTCTACCCACCTCCCATGACAAACATGAAACCTCCCGAACATCAAAAAATACACAAATTTCATAAAAAGAACAAACACACATAAAACTCAAACTTTCTCCCAAAAATGGTTTAAACCAATCTCAACCTGCCCTCCACAATACATTAGAACTTCATAAACATTCATAAACACACAAAAACTCCAAGTTCAACGACAAAATGAGTATAATCAAACTCTACCCACCCCCCACGACAAACATAAAACCTCCCGAACATCAAAAAACACACAAAAACACAAAAAATTCATAAACAAGAACAAACACACATAAAACTCAAACTTTCTCCCCAAAATTGTTTTAACCAATCTCAACCCACCACCCATAACACATTAGAACTTCATAAACATTCCTAAACAAACAAGAACTCCAAGTTCAATGACAAAACGAGTATAATCAGACTCTACCTACACCCCCACAACAAACATGAAACCTCCTGAACATAAAAAAATACACAAAAATGACAAAACGACAAAAAGCACATCAAAATCCAGTTGTTTAGCTACTATGACTGCAGGATAGCCAACAATTCTTTATCATAAAGCTACTTAAGACATAACTAGTTTTCTGCCATAACTGCAGGATAGCAACATATTAGACAATTAAATAATATAGTAATCATACCTAATTCGATGGGCCTCCTCTCTGTCATTGTATCATGTCTTCAATCATTTTTTTCATTTCTTCCATTTGTCTTACATGATCCTCTTTCATTTGTTTCTGAACGTCTTCAAGTTCCTTAGTCCTCGACTGAGACTGTTCGAAATTGGCTCTCAATTCCTCCATTTCCCTCTCCATTCCTTGAGTAGATGACAAACTCGATGAGCTGCTACCCCTTCTTGACTTAGGTTTAGGGCCCTAACCTAGGCCTTTTGAATATCCGGGTGGTCTACCTAAAATCGTCTCACAGACTTCATCCCCTATTAGTGGTTGAGAACCTTCTAGAGTGGAGTTGAATTGTAATTCTAACATTGGATTCTTGATATATTAATTAAATGTCTAAGTACGGACGACTGATGTTAGAAATGAAAAACAACACGATAGTAAAACAAAAAATGTTACATGTGCATTTTCAATTGCCTCATTCACGAACTTGCCACTTTTAGAGTGTGTTTCCCTAAATAGGTCAACACGTCCTATTTTTTAACCTTCCTTTGCCTACAACTCTGCCCGAATTTGCAGGAATGACTTTGATCCGCCAACGTGGTTGAATGGTAATTTCTCTCTATTCTTCCTGTTCGTCTCCGACATTTCCTACATTTTAACAAAAAAAATAAATAACAAATATTCTATAATAGTAAATGCAGTAAATGATGCACGCCCTAAACTATTTTAACCTGAAACATTTCACTCTCGAAGAGGTCACACAAAAAATACCAATCTTCTGGCCTATTTTTAAGCCAGCTAGGTAAGTTGGCACGTGCTTGCTGAGGATCTCCACATTTCCTATAATGTCTATTCAATTCTTCTCTAAATTCTTTGAAGGAGTTTTGCATTTGATGTTCTGGTTAAATCGTTGACTAGACAGATCAAGTTCGGAATGAGGCTACAAAAGAATGAAGGATGAATTAGCATATATGATGTTCATGACTCTTAGTCTACAATTGACTCTAAAAGAATAAACTTATAATTACTTATCAACAATTGACTCTTAGCCAATTCTATAAACTCATTTGGAACCTCAGCAAAAGAACGACATCGTACTGGAAATGCAGATCTCACGGCAACACCAATCGCATTACTAAATCATACCGAATGTTGAGAAATCGGCTTTGTCTCCCCCTCATTTATCACGATTGTAATTCTGCCATGTTTTTGGACGCGATGCTGAGCTACTATCTGAGGAGTAAAAATTTAAAACAGTTTATAATTTATTTCAGTTAACAGAATATATTTCAAAATATACTAACCTGAAGTGTCACCCACAAAAGATCCCATGTTGTCTAGATATATCTCCTGGAATTCTTCATCAGCCTCATGTTGCCTATTAGGGGTTGACATCGTATCTATACAAACATAAAAAACACAAAAAAAAAAATATTAAATTAATATGAAATACGTGTAAATAGAGAAAAAGAGAACTGAGTAGATACATCATTATTCATCATCGTAATCTAATTCAAATTATTCATCAGCACTTGTACTGTTATTGGGAGATAATTGTTCTTCATCATCATCGTTTATGAAGTCATCATCGCCATGTCCAATAATTGGTCTTTCCACGACTATAAGATCAACGTCAACTCTGGATAAAGTAACCTCCTCTATGGTTTCATCTACTCGGACTCCACCAACAATTTCTAGTAAATCTAGTTGTGCATTTTCAACATCATCCACTTCTGGTACATCCCATATTCGCTTATTTTGGACTTGTAACGACCCGAGTTCAAGAGGGGTACATGAATAAACCGGTATCACATCCGAACGAGAGGATCTCGAGGACATGAAAGTATGGTTAAGAAAAGCTTAAAAGAATTGAAAGTTACTACCTATACCAACAAGGTGCACCTTCCTTTTCGGTGGCTCAATCATAAGAACTCCAAAGTTAAGCATGCTAAATCCACATGTGTCCTATTATTTTTGTTGTTATCCGTGTCAAACCATCTAGACTTCAACAAAAAAACACGTCTTCTGTTCGCATATTGGAAATAAATTCTTATCCATACTTTCATTCTCACTGATCTCCCCGGCCACTAGGACTCCACTATTTTGTGTAGCTCGACGATTATCACACTATAGTGTGAAACCGTACCCCATTAACAATACATCCATTGTAAGAGCGCGTCTCAGATGAAGGTCTCATTGCAAGTGAAAAGAAATCATCGGAGATATCTTCTCTCTCGCGCCATTATAGAATCTGATAATTAATTATACATTAAAAATGACTACGAAAAATGAATCATCTCTCAACTATTACCTACAAAATGACTATGTATACCTGAGATCTGAACCAATCGAGAAATTTGCGTTGATCTCTTATATATAAGTCAGGGGTGCTTTGAGCTTCACGACGAATTAACCTCAAGTGTTGCCTACAAAATTGATCATTTGAAAGTTATATCAAAGGATTTATCCTAGAACTTAGAAATTTACAAAGTTTGAAACGTACTTGTGATAGCTGTTATTTCTTTACAATTATTGAGAATGTACCAATGTGTGATACGCTTTTCCTCCGCTGATAGCGTCCGTAAAATTGACGCCCCTAATGGTCGTACCCTCTGCCTAAATAATTCAAATTCACCAAATATCTCATGATCGGGAATGTTATCATCATTTCGTTCATCTCTATTGAATCTCGTTTCAATCCCACATAGATATTGCGAGCAGAAATTCCATGATTCATTCCTTGCTTATGCTTCCACTATAGACTCCTCGAGACGTGCTTTGTTCCGTACAAATTGTTTTGATGTTCGTAAACTTCTTTCAGTAGGATACATCCAACTGTAACTAACTGGACCCACCACTTTGGTTTCATATGGTGGATGAATTGCAAGGTGTGCCATTACATCGAAGAAGGATGGCAGGAATATTTTCTCCAAATTACAAATTATGACTATGATGTCTGCTTGTAGTCTGTTCAAATCACTTACACATATTGTCTTTGCAAATAAGTCGTGAAAGAATCTACACAATTCAACAATAGCAGTGGATACGTTCTTCGATAGGTATGCTCGAATAAAAATAGGGAGTAGTCTGTGAAGCAACACATGACAGTCGTGTGTTTTCAGCCCTGATATTTTTTTCACCTTTGTCATTCACACATCATGATATGTTAGACACGAAGCCATAAAAAAATTTCACTTATTTCAAATACTTACAAAACGAAATCCGTTCACCATTAGTTAAACGTTGCGTGTGGTTTTACAAATCTGTTATCGACTTGCATCAAGTGTAGGTCCTTTCTTATCTTCAAATCTTATAAGTCTAATCGAGTATTCGTTGTATCCTTCATCTTTCCTTCAATATTTAACAATGTACCCACCAAATTATCGCAGATATTTTTTCAATATGCATTACATCCAATTTATGTTGTAACAATAGTCTGGACCAATATAGAAATTGGAAAAAAATACTTTTCTTAGTCCAGTTTAGGATTTGTTCTCTTTTTTTATCTTGCTTTGATGGATGTTTGCTAAGCACAAAAAGGTTTCACGTATTTCTTTGTTGTAAAATCTCTTCTCTATTCATTACGACTGGAGGAGGTCTACGTTCAACTTTTCCATCATGTTGCCTACTTCAACGCCAACTATGATTCTCTAGAAGATAATGTCTATGTCCCATAAATGATATTTTCCCTCTTATACCGAAAGACGAATTATCTTCTTAGCATATTGGACATGCTTGATAACCTTTTGTACTCCACCCAGATAGGTCACCGTACGCAGGGAAGTCATTAATCGTCCATAATAAGGTAGCATATAGTTGAAAAAACTCACAATAACCAAATCATAAGTTCGCACACCAATTTTCCATAACTCTTTCAACTCTTCAATCAACGGCTACAAGTAAACATCAATTTCCTTTCCAGGAGATTTCGGACTAGGTATGAGCAAAGACATGAAGAAGTTTGTTTCCTTCATGCATTTTCAAGGGGGCAAATTATAAGGAATTATCACCTCATGCCACATACTATAAGAAATGCTCATATTTCCAAATGGATTGAACCCATTTGAAGCTAATCCCAAACGAACATTTTGGGGATCTAAAGTGAAATGAGGAAATTTACGATCAAAATGTTTTCACCCCTCAACATCAGCTAGATGTTGCAATACATCCTCCATTTCAACTTTCTTGTCTTTATGCCATCTCATATCAGAAGCGCCTTCTTTTGATGCAAACAATCGTTTTAATCTCAGTATCAATGGAAAATGACGCAATACCTTATGTGGTATTTTTTACCCTTGCCATCATTAACTTTGTACCGAGACTCACCATAAACGAGGCATTGTTGCAAATCTGTAAACTCTTTCCAATACAATACACAATCATATTTACACGCATGAATAGACTCATAACCTAGGCCTAAATCACGCAATTTTCACTTGGCTTCATAAAAGGAAGTAGGTATAGCAGTGCCAGCTGGAAATGTTACTTTTAACAATTCCAGCAACATGTCAAACGATTTGTTACTCCAGTCGTTGAGAACGTTGATATGCATAAACTTCACTAAAAAGTTCAAGAACGAAAATTGCGAACAACCAGGGTATAATTCATTACGTGTTTCGATCATTAAATCCTCGAATAAGTTCGTGGTATCTCTTTCTTGATCATTAGAGGACATTTCTTTCTCAATCTTTTCTTCATTTACATATCTGTTTTCAATTGGAACTTGTAAATCATTTATAAGTTTCAACAACTCATTTTCTTCAACAACCTTACCCTCTATACTATCTACTTCAACATTCTGTATTAAATGAGTTGTATGACTTTCAAAACCTCTAGATAAGTTTACTTGCTCTCCATGATATACCCATTCATCCGAAATCATTAACATAAAATTTCGCCATATCTAAAAACTGGGATACTTCTTCTCTATACTCCACTGATAACTTATTCCTTAGTTTAATCCATTCTTTATTCATCCTTAAAAATAAATCTTTTCTGACCAACTTATAGTCCAAAACAATAACGTGGATTAGAGGACAAAGTACAAAGTCTTTATTAAGCATAAATTTTGATTAATTTAATAAAAAATTTCAAGTTTGTTGGGAGAATTTAAAATTTTAAATAATTTATAATAGGTGATTTGACTTTTTTTTCCCTTAATGTTATTGATTTTTTGTTTTTTTTACTCCTAAACTAAGTCCAAAATTAAGTAAATTGTAACATCCATAGTCCACAAAATTGCATAAATTAAAACATCCATAATCCTTAAAATTGCATAAATTATAATATCCATAATCCAAAATTCACAATAATCTAGCAAATTGCAGAAATTGTCACATCTATCAATGTAAATTAAGTAATCCATAGCCTTAAGAATTAAAAAGAAAAAAAAAAAAAACTCAATCCACAATAATATCCACAATCCATAATTCATAATTCACATTAGATTACCAACATGCTACAAATTAAATTAGCAACATTAATTACTAACATTACCAACATGCTAGAAATTAAACATTACCAACATTACTAACAAGCTAGAAATTTAAAACAATGGCTTAAATTAATATATAAAATAAGAAAAAATATATGAAATGGATGTGCACGAACCTTGTTTGAAAGCTTGAAAATTAACAATAAAATCGCAAGCAATAAAGGGGGAAGGCGGAAGATTACCGACGAGCGACGGGCTGAAGAGGGGCGCGGGCAGCGGGCGGCAGGTTGAAGAGGGGTGGCGGCTGAAGGGGGCGGCGGGTTGAAGGTGGGCGTAGGTTGAAGGAGGTGGCGAGCTGAAGGGGGGCAGTGGGTATGAGCGAAATGATGCAGGGAAAGGGGGCGGCGGGAGTTAAGACTTTAATTTAGAGAATAAGGGGAAAATGAAGAAAAAGGGATCTGATTTTTTACCAGATCTCATCTCCCAACGCAACTTGACAGGCATCGGGAGAACTGTCGGGAGTTCCTCGGAACCCCAACGCCTATTTTACTTGTCGGGAATTCTTGTGAAATTGTTGGAATATGTTATGTTTCACTAAAATTTAAAGATGGAACGGTTACTCTACTAAAAAATGATAGACATGTACCCACTCTTAAAAAGAATCTAATATCTCTAGAGATGTTGGTTTCAATTGGATGTGAGTACCATGGCTTTGGATGCAAATTTGAAGTAAAGAAAGATTCAAGAATTGTCCTTATTAGAATAAAGTCATATGGTCTTTACTTGATTAAAGATGTTAAAAATTTTCAATTAGCCTTAATGGTTTCTAAAACTACACTCACCATTGAGGACCAACTTTGACATAAAAGGCTATTACACATAAGTTGTAAAGGTGTAAAACCCCTATCTATTCAAGGGTTACTACCAAGTAGCTTAAGTGAACAATTAAGCTTTTGTAAACATTGTATCATTGGTAAACTTGCTAGGCATGGGTTCTTTAGACCTGAACACAAACAAAGGAAATTCTTGAATATATTCACTCAGATCTTTAGGAACCATCTGAAACACTATCACTTAATAGATCCAGGTATTTTCTATCTTTTACTAATGATTTTTAAAGAAAAAGCAGGGTTTATTTCTTAAATACTAAGGATCAAACACTTGGTAAGTTCAAGGAATGGAAAAATAAGGTAGAGAGACAAACTTAAAAACAAATCAAATGTCTTAAGATGGACAATGGTTTGAAAATTTGCAATGAAGAATTTATTAATTTTTATAAACAACATGGAATTCTTAGACACAAAACAGTTAGGTATATCCCTCAACAAAATTGGGTGGTTAAGACTAAATAGAAGAATAATGGATAGGGTTAGAAGCAAAAATGTTAGATGGAAGGATACGTTAAAGGTTTTGGGCTGAAATTGTGTCCTATATTGTGTATACCTTGAATAAATGTCCACATCAATCTACTAACTTTGTTACACAAGAGAAATAGTGGTCCAAGTACCCACCTAAAGTATACAACCTTAAGATATTTAATATAAATGTTATGTTATATGCATGATTACATGTTTCATAAAATATATCCATGTATCATGCTTTAGTAAAGTGTCATATTGTATGATGAATATGTTTGTTTTTCATTAGAGACTATTATAATTATTATATTATATGATGAAAATGGAAATGCATTGGACATGATATTACTTACTAAATATAATTGTTATATTTAACTAATGTGATTAGAATGCATGTTGTAGGTTTTAATAATTCATTAATTTATAAGAGTTATAAGTTTAATAAAATGGATTAAAATCTATAATCAGAAGTTGCATGAGAACGTAAACTCTTAATTAATTTTAAACAGTTTAAAATTAATTCACCTAGATTTATATTAAAAAAATTCTAATATGTTTAGAAATAAATTAATCTTTTATTTTCTTTTTAATATGATTAAATTGAATGCACCAAAAGATTAAATTTTAAAATATTTGTCTATAAGGGATCTTTGTCTAAGGAAGGTTCTATCTAGTATTGGAGTATTTAAGTAAACGGAAATTGAACACCCCTACCTGGGAATCGACTTGAAAGGTGAATTAGTAAAATATTTTATAAGCATGCAATAGATGATTAAATTTATTAAAGTGTTTAATAAATGATAATCATACATTGTTAACCTATGCAATATAATATTTATATTAAGAAAATTTAACAAATAACTTAGATAAATTATTAATCGGATTTACCTAAGTAAAAAATCCTAAGTTTTAAAATACATAGTGAGAGATAATGATGAAACGTTTGATTATCCTGTATTATGGGATAATTCACGCCGTGAGATTTATGCTTGGCCCCGAGATGCCTTGATGTGCCCTCCTACGGATGGTGTTTACATGGATCAATATCAAGGTGAATTAGAGATAATATTTATATTAAGCGGGAGAGGGACATGTCTCAACACATCCTGCGGTCTCCATCATTAATCGATATCGTGAGATTCATGTTTAGCCTCGAGACACTTTTGATGTGTCCCCATACGGATGGTGTTTGTATAGGTCAATAGAATTATGGGTTACACTTATAAGAATTCATTAAGGTGATTAATGAGATTCTGGCCAAATTATTGGTAACGAGATCTTATAAGAATAGAAGTTATTTTAGTGTAATATTTGGTTGAGAATTCAATTTAGTGAAAGAGTAACTGACTGCCTTACGGTGACTTTTATTCTAAATCACTGAAGTACTATTGCAAAATGGATGATTAGGGTTCATTAATGTTTTTGCTCAAATGTGATTGGATTTGTTTTAAGTGTTATACAAAATTTATAATATCAATGAATTTGTTTGGTTTCAACAAATATGTCAAACTCAATTATTTCCTTATTAGCTTAAGAAATGTTAATTGCTAAAATTTATACAACATGGAAAACTTTAATTAATACAAAGTTAGTGGTTAATGATTTAAAATTCGTCTTGTATAAGGAATGTCCTCAAACCCCTTGTGCAAATGTCGAACAAAATATTCGTAAGCCTTATGATAAGTGAAGGAGCACTAATCAACAGCCCCGAAACCACATCTTGGCAAGCATACTTGACACCTTAGCTAAGATGCTTGAGTCTATGCAGACTACTCATGAGATAATGGAGTTTTTTTCATGAGGTACTCAAGCATATTCAAAATGCAAGATTGGAAGAGGGAACATCTGTTGGGGAATAACTTTTCAATATGATTGTCCACGTTAATTTTGCTAAAATTAATGCAACTGTCATAGAAGAGTCCTTGACTAAAAAAAAATCCAAAATAGGTAAATCTGATTTACTTATTTTAGAAACATGTTTATAAGAGAATGATGATTCTGCCTAGATACTTGATTCAGGTGTCACTAGTCATGTTCTTTCTTCATTTCAAGAATTTGATTCCTAAAAATAGTTAAAGGCTGGAGAGATGACAATGAAAGTAGAGACTAGGGAGGTTGTCTCAATTGTTGTTGTAGGGAGTGTAAAGCTATTTCTTTAGCAAGAATTTTTATTTGTTCTTGGAAAACATCTATTTGATTCATAAGATTAAGAGGAATCTTATGTTAGTTTCTTATCTTGTTGAACATTCTTTTAATGTTTTGCTTCTTGGTAATAAAGCATTAAGAAATGGATTTGAGATATGTTCAACTAGTTTAGAAAGTAACTTATATGTGCTAAGGTCATTAGAATATAGCACTTCTTAATGTTGAAATGTTTAAAAGAGTAACTTGAAAGACTAAAAGGCGAAGAGTTTCTCCTGAAAATGATACCTATCTTTGGCATCAATGTTTAAGTCACATTAATCTCTATAGAATTTAGAGATTGGTAAAGAATGAAATTCCTAAGTGAGTTAGAAAGTGACAATGTATGAGTATGTGAATCATGCCTTGAGGGAAAAATGACTAAAAGACCTTTAACATGCTAGTGGAGTCTTAATAATGAGAAGGTTAAAATAAAAACTGGTTTCACAAATGAATATGGGATTAAAAGCCTAGAAATAGGATTATCATGTAACCATAGATATAAGGTACACCATCTGATAAAGAAATTGCATAAAATTAATCTAAGGTCCAACTAACCATATAAATATAGGTATTAGCTTCTTAGAGTCCTAAATGATTTTGACACATGACCAAAAGAGAAGTTTTCTATCCTTGTGGAGTCACTTTCCATGTAAGATGCGACCGCATAGCTCAAGACATAACTCCCTTTTAGTTGAAACTTGATTGTACTTTTCTGCTTTCATCATCTACTTATTTTAATATTTTGACACATTACCCAAAATCAATCACTTTATTAGGTACCACTTGGTTCATATTTGGAAAAGCGTTAGGATGACTCAACACTCAAAATTTGGATGCTAAACATAAAGCACTAACAAATACTATAACAATGATATTCTAACAATAATAAAAATAAATGAATATGGGAGTTGGTAACCCAGTTTAGTGATAAACCACCTATGTCTCGAGGGCTGTGTGTGCAAGAAAGATAATCCAATAATAATGATGAGTTAAGCAATTTACAACTTAGTACTTATTTGTCATACACCGATTACTACAGAGAGCTCAACTCTCAAGTCACTTAGGCTCCCCTTAGATGTGAGACTCCCTCTCAAATGTACTTAGGCTCCTACTATTAGTGATGAGACAACTATAGAAACCACCAAGTGATGAGACAACTCTCAAGTCACTTAGAAAAGTATTTCGCAGGAAAATATTATATTATTAAAACTTGATGTTAAAACTACATATGAGACAACTGTAGAAACCAAGAATTTTAAAAGTATAAAGCTAATCAACACACCTACAACAATATCGAAAAGCTCTTTCTTAAAAAAGTTGAATTGCATAAATAATCTCTTAGATTATGATACTTGGAATACTCCCAAGTTTATTATATATTGACTGTGTATGCTTATTCTAAACTATTCTTATCTATATTTTTATCACACATACACAATTCATCGACCAGATAAGTTGTTTAAAAATATTTGACATAAATTTAATGATTGAATTTATTTCCAGAAGGTTAAATTTAAATTGGGTTATGTTATAAGGTTCGATTCAAAGTTTCTATAGAATTTAGTTGCTTGTATAAGTATACATTTGGGTTAATTATTCTCGAGGTAAGTGACGCTACCACTGGAAAGATAAGTTAAATATTATTTTCGACTTTGTCAACCAGTTTTTAGAAAAACTCGCATATTATATATATATTTTTTTATGAATTAAGAGATTTTATGAGCATACTATGAATTTCGTGAGCTATATTATGATACCATTTTATGATGTGGGGACCCCTTATTTCATGTTATATACTAGATTAGTTTAGTGACAACTTACCTTCCTACAAACAGCTACGCACACCCTAGTTTATTTGTGCTTTTGAGTCCATCAAATTATGTACAACTTTAGTGCGGGAATTAGCATGCAATAAACGGAAGCAAACAGAATCACTAGGCACTATAATTCATCAATTTTAGCAACTACGAAAGCATATTCATAAGGAAAAAATAGGGTTTGAAAATATAACTTTGAAGACCTTCTTCAATTCATAAATTCAGCTTCAATCTTGACTCCAAAAGCTTGTAGACTACCATTGGATCTTTCCTACTATTCTCTTTGACAGTAGATTGGGTGGTGGAACCCAAAATAAGCTGGAAATCATTATAGGGTTTTTCTAGTTTTGTGTACAAGGGTTGAAGAACACTTTTTCAACAAAACTCAAACCTAAAAACCCTTTGCATGTCCCCTCTTCAGCAAAATGAATTGAATTTTTGTTCAATTACATTATGTAATCCACAATTGATATGAAGATGACACCAAACACTTTGATTTTGAGTGGGAGTTTGGTGTCTCATGTGGGATAAACCCACTAAGTTTAGTTTTTCTATTTTTTTTAATTTAAAATAAATTTCTTAAAATTGAAATTCAATTTTCAATTTAATTGATTTTAAACTAAAAAATTAATTTGAAATCGAATTTAAAAAATTGGAAATTTTTTTTAAATTAATTTGCTAGTTGAGACCCAATCAAAATAAATTATTGATCCAACTAAAGATTTGTAGTAGTTAATAGTAGATAAATAATCTTTTAGGGCTCGTCTTCTCTCTACCCCATTAAGTAGTTATTTGTTTTCTATGAAAAAAATTGATCAAGTTCTAAAAGAAGGCTAAGGGAGAGAAATACAGATCCGTACTAGATCAAAAATCATGGATGAAGGTATGTTATTCTAACTCATGTTATATAAAAATCGTCCAGTTCAAACATATTAGCTTTTATTGTTATTATAATATTAGTATTTTATTGCATAATCTAACTTACATAGGCTTTGACATCCTTCTCTATAATAATTTTCGCAAGTTGCAGTAGTATTTGAGATTTATTTACTTCCACACAAAGGGATTGTTTGGGGCGTTAAGTTGAGATGGGATGTCTGGAGTTCATATGTCTGTGTTTGGGGTGCAGAGTTATTTGGTATGAGTTCACATGTCTATATTTGGGGTGCAGAGTTGAGTTCATGTATTTGGGATATCTGATACAATTTTTTGAACTCTAAGCTTTTATGATTACTATTTTTGTTTTGTAACCTTTTTTTCCAGTAATTCTACCCATCATTGTTTGAATGTAATGTGAATTGCAATTTGTTGTTAGAACTTTTCTTTCTTCCTTCCTTTCTTTCTTTCTTTCTTTCTTTCTTTTCTTTCTTTCTTGAGCAATGCACAACAATTAACTCAATACATTTTTTTGTAGAAATATGATTAAATAAAATGATAAACTAAAGAGAAATCAAAACTTTTGATTCCTATTTTTTCTCCATGAATTTCTTTATCATCTTCTTATTGGGAATGTCCTAAAGCTTGTTGTTCTTAATTTTTTAAACATATTCTATTTTGCGATAAAAAGTATTACTGAGACTTCATTCAATAAAAGTGTTACTGGAATTACATTCTGTTAAAAAATCCAATAAACAAAACTCATGGCTATAGTATGAATACTTTAACTTTATGTAGAGATATAAAATATGATCATGTTTTAGTATATAGTCAAAAAGGTCTATAAGTATATGGATGAGATTGGGTACCTTATCCTGGGGACACTATGGATGTGACTCACTTTGTATATTGATACAAACGATGTGATCCTAAAATCGTTCACGTGGAGACATGCGAGTGGGGGCATCCTGTTTGCAAGACCAAACCACGAAATAGTACTTTTCTTTATAACAAACCATTTACTGTTAAAATTGACTATTTCAAATTGACGACCTAAGGTAACTTGATCTTAATCCTGAGCTAACTATGAACTCTTGTTTATTCGGGATTGTCCTTTTATCTGCATAAGTATGTTCAACATCACCACTCAATAAGCCTACCATTTTGGGGATAAAATTGAATAGATAGCTGGGGACATAGTCTTGCAAGAAGGAATTCGCGCCTACCAATTTTAGGGTTAGTAGATAGGTTGTTCCCTTAAGTACTGATTCCTGGTCTTGAAAAAAGGCCCTCGCCCTCTCATAAGAGAGAGGAATATGGTTTATTGGTTGGACTATAAACCAATTGGTGAATAGAGAATCAGTGGAGACTTAAGGAGTAAGATGTATTTACAAGGGTAAAACGGTAATTTTTACTTAGTTGTAAATACAAATGACCTATGAAATATCAGCTTACTAATTATGGTTAAATCAAGTGGACAGAAATATATCTACAGTGAGAAGAGTGCAACTACTGAGCTATAGTGGTATGTCTCGGTAATTAACGAATATTGATTAATTCAGTTAAAAGAGCTAACTATGAACTTCTATTTATTCAGGATTATCCTTTGATCTGCATAGGTGAGAGTTGTTCAACATCACCACTCAATAAGCCTCCCATTTTGAGGATACAACCGGTTAGATAGCTGGGGACATAGTCCTGCAAGAAGAAATTCACTCCTACTCTATTTAGGATTAGCAGATAGATTATTCCCTTAAGTATTGATTCCTGGTCTTGAACAAAGGAGCTCCGCCCTCTCATGACAGAGCGGGATATGGTTTATTAATTGGACTATAAACCAATTGTTCAATAGAGAATCAGAGCAAACTTAAGGAGCAAGATGTATTTAAAGGGGTAAAACAGTAATTTTGACCTACCTACAATACGAACGACCTGTGAAGGATCGACTTATTGATTATGGTTAAATCAAGTCGATAGAAATATATCTACGGTGAGGAGGGTGCAACTACTAAGCTATAGTGGTATGTCTCGGTAGTTAACAAATATTGATTAATTCGGTTTAAAGAGTTTTAGCCAATTAATCTCAAATCATTGGAGCTCATGATCTGTAGGTCCATAAGATCCCTCTACTAGCTCGTAAAAGATTAAACCTTGGATTAGAATATTGAGTGGATTTGAAATATTCAAATTCAATTTAGGATTTGTATAATTATATTCAACATAATTAACATTTAAATTTATTGAAATTAAACGTTTTTGGAGAGTTCAATATATATTTAAAGAATGATTTAAATATTGGTTACATGAATAGGATTCATGTTTGAATTAGGTGTTTTATTAAGTTAATATTTGATATTAAATTATTTAATTATTTGTTTAAATTAAATCCATTTTCGTTTTTTCAATTCAGTTTTAGAAATTGAATTAATGTTTAATTTAATTATATTTAGAATTAAATAAAATTAAAAACAAAATGGGATTTAGTGGAATTATCCAAAACTCAATTGTTTGAGTGGATTTTTCCACAAATTAACACCTAGCACATTAAGTTAATGCTTTTTGAAGTGTCATTAGGCTGGTTAACTAAGTGCTTACATGATCAAGCTGATTAAATACTCCTAATTTCATCAGTTTCGGAGGAAGCGTTCAGAATTTTTGAAAGAAAAAATTTGCAGAAATTGTTTCTCGAACCCTCTCCAAACTCACTTCCAATTCCTTCTCAATTCAGAGTTTCACCCCTCAATCTAAAGATAAGAAGAGTATAGAAGATACTCTTGGTGATCTACTAAAGAAATTGAAGGTCAATTTCGTAGAAATTGTAAGGAGCAAGTGGAATTTATCGAAGGTATCCAAAATGAAACTCTATTGTTTGGAAAACTTATTTTTTTAGCATGCTTGTTACTCAAATTAATGTAATTAGAATGCTTAATGATTATGTTAGCTTCCGTATTCTATTAGATTCTTCTTTGATTATGATGTAATAATTGTAATTGGCTCTTTATTGATGGGCCTTAATGTGTGCTTGAGGATCTGTAATTTTATTGGAGTCAATAGAGTTGAAATTAGGTTGTAATTGAAGATTGAAGCAAGCAAGGTTAGCTGAAGAAAACTGGAATTGGTGCCTCCGCCAAGCAGCATTGCAACACTGCATTAAAGCATTGCAACAGTGTTTTTCATGAAGCTCGAGGTGTTGCAACACTAGGATGGAGCATTGCAACACTGCTCATTCCAGCCCAGAAACGCACGCGCACGAGGACTGGTTTACGGGTGTGGTCTAGTTCGACTAGTTCGACTGCCTGGGGTTCGGTTCATCCTTATTTGGTCCGGTTCAGCTTGTTTTGGAGCATTAAAGGGCCGGTTTAGGTGGTTCGAGTCTAGTTCGGGTCGGGTCGAGCGGTCTAGAGGCATTTTGAAGCTTTTTTTTTGTATTAATTTTGTAATAATTATATATATTTTTTTTTTTGCTTGTTTAGGATGCCAAAGTTGGTCCATATCAGTGTTGTTTAAATATTTATGCATGTGATGTATGTTATATTTAAATTAAAACATGTATGTGCATATTATATGTCATGTAGATTTAAATCCCACAATAGGAAAGTATGTTTCAAGCATTAACATATGTTATAAATAGTTATAATATATAGTGTGTATGTTTAGGGTTTCATAAGTTTAATATAATTGTTATATTAAAGTATAGAATGTTTAAGTGTATGTTATAACATGTTTATAGTTATATAAGAATTATAAAATGAATCAGACATTTAAAATCTATAACAAAGATAAGTTGCATGTCCACTTAGGATTATCCAATAACAACTTGTTTTAATAGTTAAAATAGGTCGTTATCTTATAAAACCCAATTACAAACTCAATCAGTCTACAATCATGTCTAAGTCTGGAGGTACTTAATTTGACATTTTAAGTAACACCTGCTACCTGGGGATTATAGCTGAAATGTTGAGCGTTAACCATTTTTATGAACATGTGTGAGTAGTATGAGGTAATAAAATGGTTTTATCACTTACATCGTACGTGTAAATCCAAATATAAATGTTATATTTGGATAAACCACTTAGACTTAGGTTGTCTATTAGCCAAAATATACCTAAATACAAGAGATACCCAAAACAATTAAAACACTTCAGTGGGAGAATAACAACATATACGATATATTGTTTTTAGCTCTCACGTCTCTAAGAGTTCACATCGTGAGATCCATATTCAGCTTCGTGTCGCTTTTACTACGATTGCTCCATTCGGAAAGTATTTGCATGGGTCAATAACAAGGTGAATAGGAGAAGTAGTTCATAGTAAGTGGGTGCAGGAAATGTATCAACATATCCTACAGTCTCTTCCATTATTTTGAACTGTGAGATTATTATGTTGCACCTGCTATCGTTTTTAGGTGGCATTAGCTAGTCATTTTTTCATGGTGATCCCCTTGGAGAGTTGTAACATAGGATTCGGAACAACTCAAACTTCATAAATGAATTGGGTTTCTTAGTACCGTCTTGAACACTGTCTTCCAATTAGGTGGCATGTTCATACCATTCTATGAAATCTGAAAATGGAGGGTCACACTTACAAGAGTTATTAAATGTTAGTAAGTTCTTGACCGAAAACGGTAACTAAATAACTATAAGAATAAGAGTTATTCTAGATATAGTATTTAGTTAAAAATGTCTTGCATCAGTGAAGGAGTATTTGGCTGCCCCTCGGTAGCATCTATAATGACTCACTAAAGTATCGTTGCAAATAAATAAAGAAATGTGGGTACTTTATTGTTTTTTCTAGAATTGGATTGAGGTGTAATTTTGTAATAGAATTTGTTCATTTTTTAGCATGTCGAACTCGATAATTCAATTCGTAGCTTCCGATAAATTCAATGGTAAGGGTTATTCAAATTGGAAATCAAACATAAATACGATACTAGTGGTTGATGACCAAAGATTTATTTTAATGGAGGAATGTCCTCTTCTTCCCAGTTCAAATGCAAACCGAAGTGTTCAGGATGCCTATGATAGGTGGGTTAAGGCTAACCAAAAAGCTAGAACCTGCATTTTAGCAAGCATATTTGATATGCTTACTAAAAAGCATGAAACCATGGTCACTGCTAAAGAGATCATGGAGTCATTACAAGGGTTGTTTGGACAACCGTACTCAGCAGTACGACATGATACTGTGAAATACATCTACAATTCCCGTATGAAATAAGGGACCTCTATTAGAGAACGCATCCTTAATATGATGGTCCACTTTAATATTGTGGAAGCTAATGGCACTGTCATAGATGAGAAACATGAAGTTAGTTTGATCATAGAGTTACTTCTAAAAACCTTCTTAACTTTTCGCACTAACGCTGTAATGAATAAGATTGATTACAATTTGACAACTCTCTTAAATGGACTATAGACTTATCAATCTTTGATGAATAATAAAGAAGAGGAAGCAAATGTTGTTACCCAAAGAAAGTTTTAGAAGGGATCAACATTTGATTCGAAACCTTCTGAAAAGAAGTCTGACCCTTCAAAGGATAAAAATATAGAAATGAAGAAGAAAATAAAAGGGAAGAAGAAAGCTTTTTCAAAGAAAAGCAAGACAAATGATGCAAAAGGAAAATATTTCTATTGTAACGAAGATGGGCATTGGAAACAGAATTGCCCAAAATATCTTGCAGAAAAGAAAGCTGAGAAGGCAAACAAAGATAAATCTGATTTACTTGTAATAGAAACATGTTTAGTGGAAAGTTCTTATTTGACCTGGATACTGGATTCAGGCGCCATTAATCATATTTGCACTTTCATTCAGGAAACTAGTCCCTAGATGCAACTGTTGGAAAACAAAATGACTTTCAAGGTGGGAAGAAGTGAAGTCAATTCAACTGAAGCAGTGGGAGACATCAAGTTATATTTTAAAGATTCTGACATTTTATTAGAAAATGTATATTATGTATAGAAAATGAAAAGGAACTTAATCTCTGTATCTTATTTATTGGAACATATGTTTAAAGTTACTTTTGATATAAATGAAATATTCATTAGTTCAAGGGGTGTTCAAATATATTCTACTAAACTTGAAAATAACTTGTATATGTTAAAACAAACTGAGGCAAAATCTATTTTAAATATAGAGATGTTTAAAACAACCAAAAATCAAAATAAGAAACGAAAGATTTCTCCCAACACCTATCTTTGGCACTTAAGACTTGGTCACATAAATCTTAACAGGATTGAGAGATTAGTAAAGAATGGACATCTAAATCAGTTAGAAGACAAATCTTTACCTCCATGTGAATCATTTATTGAGGGAAATTTGACTAAAAGATCTTTTTAGGAAAAGGTCTTAGAACCAAAGAATCTTCAGAACTTGTATATTCAGATCTTTGTGGTCCGATGAATATTAAAGCTCGAGGAGGATCTAAGTATTTCATCAGTTTTATTCATGATTATTCCATATATGACTATGTTTACCTAATGCATCATAAGTCTAAAACTATTGAAAAGTTCAAAGAATACAAGATGGCGGTTGAAAACCTATTAGGTAAAAAGATTAAAATACTTTAATCAGATCCGCGAGTATATGGATTTACAATTCCAGAACTATTTAGTAGAACATGGAATTCAATCACTACTCACTACACCTGGTACACTACAACAAAACGATGTAGCAAAAAGGAGAAATCAGACCCTATTAGACATGGTTCATTAAAAGATGAGTTATGGCCAATTACCTCAGTTCTTTTGGGGATATGCAATGCAAGCTACTGTATATATTCTGAACATGGTTCCCTCAAAAAGTATTTCAAAAACACCGTATGAGTTATGGAGAGGACATAAAGATAGTTTACATCACTTCAGAATCTGTGGATGCCCAACACACATGTTGGTGCAAAACCCTAAGAAATTAGAACGACATTCAAAAGTATGTCTATTTGTAGGATACCCTAAAGAAACAAAAAGTGGTCTATTTTATGATCCTCAATAAGATAAAAAGTATTTGTATCGACAAATGCTACATTCTTCGAGGAATATCACATAAGAAATCATCAACCTCGTAGTAAACGAGTATTAAGTGAGATGTCCAAAGAATCTATAGATAAATCAACAAAAGTTATTGATCAAGCTGGTCCTTCAACAAAAGTTGTTGGTCCATCACATCTTTCTCATGAATTGAGAATGCCTTGACATAATGGAAGGGTTGTTCAACAGCCTAACCGCTACATAGATTTAACAGAAACTCAAGTCGTCATACATGATGATGGCTTAGAGGATTTGTTGACCTTCGAACAGACAATGGAAGATGTAGATAGAGACCATTGGATAAAAGTCATAGACCTAGAAATGGAGTCAATGTACTTCAATTCTATCTGGGAGCTTGTAGATCAACCAGATGGGGTAAAACCTATAGGTTGCAAGTGGATCTACAAGAGAAAGCGAGACCAAACTGGTAAGGTGCAAACCTATAAAGCCAGATTCATGGCAAAAGGTTTTACTCAAAGAGGTGGGGTAGACCATGAAGAAACTTTCTCTTCTGTTGCCATGATTATTAAAATACTTTTATCCATTGTTGCTTTTTGTGATTAGGAAATATGAAAAATGGATATGAAGACAACCTTTTGAATGGTCATCTTGATGAAAGTACTTATATGTCTCAACCAGAAAAGTTCATTAAACAGGGTCAAGAGCAAGAAGTTTGCAAGCATAAAATATCCTTTTATGGGTTAAAACAAACATCTTGATCCTAGTATATAAGATTTGACACTGCGATCAAATCTTAAGGCTTTGAACAGAATGTTGATGAACCTTGTGTTTACAAGAAGATAGTTAACAAGACTGTAGGTTTTTGGTACTTTATGTTTATGATATTCTGCTTATTGGGAATAAGATAGGATACCTTGTTGACGTCAAGAGATGACTAGCATCGCAATTTCAAATGAAAGATTTAGGAGATGCACAATATGTTCTTGAAATCCAAATTGTTCGGAATCACAAGAATAGAACGCCAGCACTATCTCAAGCTTCTTATATTCATAAAATATTGTCCAAATATAATATGCAAAATTCCAAAAAGGAAATGTTGTCTTTTAGACACGAAATTCATTTTTCTAAGGAATGGTGTCCTAAGACACCTCAAGAAGTTAAAGCAATGAAAAGAATTTCTTATGCATCAGCAGATGGAAGCTTTAATGTACGCTATGTTATGTACACACTCAAACATATGCTTTGCAGTCGGAATAGTTAGCAAGTTTCAATCCAATCCTAAACACAACCATTGTTAAGAACATCCTCAAGTATTTTCGGAGAACGAAGGACTATATGCTCGTGTATGGTTCTAAGGATTTAATCCTTATATGATACATTGATTCTGATTTTCAGACTGATGTAGATTCTAAAAAATCTACTTTAGGTTCATTATTCACTCTCAACGGAAGAATTATAGTATGGAGAGCATCAAACAGAGTTGTATTGAAATTTGCAAGTCCTGATTTGATAGTCACTTGCATTGCCTTAGTTAGAGTGAACTGAATTTTGAAAATTCATTCATTAGATATTAACTTTATTTTCAATGAGTTTTGTTTTTGTAGTTTTTTACAAAATGTCAAGTTCAAATTAAAAACTGATTTTTTTTTTTTTTACGAAAAGAAAATAGAAAACTAATGGATAATTATTTAAAAGGTTAAATTGAGAGACATAATACGTAAATGAACTATTTGAAGGTCAAGATGCATGCACTCGTGGATTTGTTTGTCAAAACAAGAGAGAACCAACAATTTTTTACTTGAATAAAATATGGAGAAGGGGAAGGTCCAACTTACAAGAGTTCCCATTTTAACATCACACTTCTCTTAGCATATATTTTATAATTAACCCCTTTTCCCAATCTTTAATTTATATATATATATATTTTGAATACTTAGGGAAAGAAGGATAAATGTTCATATGTATCTGCCCTTTTTGTTTCTTTTATAATGGTATATAATATATATCTATAAGGAAATTTCAAGGTGCATATCCACCATGGCCACCGCCTTGGCCGCTACCACCTCCTCCTCCGTTCCCACTGCCTTCTTCATGTCCACCATATGCACCTCCAGGTGCGCTTCCTCCACCATATCCCGATCCTCCTCCACTTCCTCCGCCGCTACTTCCTCCTCCTGCACCATGTCCCCCACCTGCTCCACTTCCATAACCAGAGCCATATTCTCCTCCTGACCCATTTCCTGCTCCTCCACCACCGCCACTTCCACCACCACCGCCATAGCCTTTTCCATGTTCTCCGCCATACCCCGAACCATTCCCTTCACCTCCTCCACTGCCATATCCAGCACCACCCCCATATTCTCCACCTTCATGACCGTATCCTGCCCCACCACCATTTCCACCACCCCCACCGTATCCAGCACCTTCATGACCGTACCCTGTCCCACCACCATTTCCACCACCCCCACCGTATCCAGCACCTTCATGACCATACCCTGCCCCACCACCATTTCCACCTCCTCCACCGTATCCAGCACCTTCATGACCGTACCCTGCCCCACCGCCACTTCCACCTCCCCCTCCATATCCTCCACTTTCATGACCATATCCTGCCCCGCCGCCATTTCCACCACCTCCTCCATATCCAGCACCTTCATGACCGTACCCTGCCCCACCGCCATTTCCACCACCTCCTCCATATCCTGAACCTCCAGGACCATACCCANCTTCATGACCGTACCCTGCCCCACCGCCATTTCCACCACCTCCTCCATATCCTGAACCTCCAGGACCATACCCAGCTCCACCTCCATTTCCACCACCTCCTCCGTACCCTCCACCTCCAAGACCATAGCCAACACCACCTCCACTACCACCACCTCCACCATACCCTACACCTCCGTATCCATTACCTCCTCCCGGACCATATCCACCTCCACTAGGACCATAGCCGGCTCCACCACCATTCCCACCACCTCCTCCATATCCACCACCACCAGGACCATAACCAACTCCTTCACCACCTCCTCCCCCACCTCCATAGGCAGAACCACCATGACCATAAGCAGAACCACCGCCACTCCCACCGCCTCCTCCGCCACCATACCCACCACTAGGACCATATCCTCCACCACCTCCACTTCCACCTCCACCTCCACTTCCATAGCCTCCAACACCATATTGTCCTTCAGAACCATAGCTACTGCCGCCTCCACCTCCATATCCTCCTCCACCACCATGACCACCAAGTGGACCATATCCACCACCACTACCACCGCCTGCACCATTGCCTGCACCATAAGCAAATGCAGGAATATTCACCGATTCTCCGTCAGCATAAGTTAAGAGAGTTCTAGCTGCAGAAGAAACTCCAATACCCAACAAAAGAAAGAACACAAAAGAAGAAAGTTTGTGAGAAGCCATTTTTGAATGCTTGAAGTGAAAAGGGTGGGGAGTGAAGGGTATATATAAGGGAAGGATGGGGCCTAAAAAGTGCAACTTCTGGTAGAGAGTGGTTGAGGCACATGCAAAAGGGAGAAAGTGGGTGGCCCAAAATCTACACATAGGAGTCCAAATCTTATACACAAGAACTTGCATACCATCTCCAGACACTCATTCACTCCATATTACAAAATCAGTGTCATTAGGCTGTCCTCCACTCACACCATTGCAACTGATCATATTCTAAGTTTTCTACCATCACATTTCTCTTCTAGACCCAATAATCTTTTGGCAATGAATTTCAAAGTACTTGTTAACATCTGCCTTGGCTCTTGTTTGAGGTAATGGGTATATATTTTAACTATAAGAAGCAAGAAATATCTACTCATTTTCATTTGGAGAGTTTTGAAAATTTTATTCATTTTTTTTTTTTTTTTGAAAAAAACCTCCAAAATTGATATATTAATGTCTAATTTTAAAAAATTAATGTTCAAACTTCAAACTAGTTGTTTTGATGCCAACATTAACAACTAATATAATTCTTGTATTATCAATCTCAAAGTTAGAGCTTCCATCTTTATCCCACTTATTATAAAAAAAAATATTTTTCTTGATTGGGATGTTTAACAAATATATGGTCAATATTATATTATGTTCTGAATATGATTTATTATTATACTGTGCATGAATATTTGGATTTATTTATCTATAATTATTAGCAACTATGTGAGCAACAAAAGAAACAAACGAATGAATTGAGTAATATATCCTATTTACTTAGAAAAATAAATTTATACCCTTAAACTTTTCGGATCATATCAATTATTTCTAAATAAATTTGTATCAAATTTAAATTCTAAGACTCTGTTTGATAATTATTAGAATCCCGTTTGTAACTATTTTGTTTTTTAGTTTTTTTTTTAAAAATTAAGTCTATTAACACTACTTCCACCTTTAAATTTCTTCCTTTATTATCTACTTATCACCAATGGTTTAAAAAACTAACTCAAATTTTGAGAACTAAAAAAAAATAGCTTTCAAAAAGTTGTTTTGTTTTTAGAATTTGGCTAAGAATTCGATCATTGTACTTAAGAAAGATGTAAATTATTGTAAAAAATGTAGATAAAATAAGCTTAACTTTTAAAAATAAAATTGTTACCAAACGAGACTTAGGTTTTTTATTTTTAGTTTTTGAAAATGAAGAATATAAACATCTCTTTCGCCTCTAGATTTATTGTTTTGTTATCTAGTTCTAAAAAAAAAGTAGTCTTTTAAAAACATGTTTTTAAATTTGGAATTTGGCTTCTTTTTTTTTTTTCTCGTAAGGAGGATGAAAACTATGGTTAGAAATTGAGAGAAAATTTGTTTAATTTTCAAAAATCAAAAATAAAAAAAACCAAATGGTTATCATGTATAAATTTTCTTAAGTGGATCACTTTAGACAATCTATTATAATTTCTTTTTTAAATAGTTAATATAATAACTTTCACACATATATAAGACTTTTTTAATACAAGGATTAATATATGTAATTATAGAAAATCCGTCATCAAATGGACAATGTCAGATCTCAATAATAGTCCTTTAAAGTAGAACCTCGATGTTTTAATAACATATCAATATTTAATCAAAATGTATTTCAAGCATATTATAGTATATTGATACTTTTAAAAGAACCTTAAACATCAATACTATATTTAAAAAGAATTTTTAATGAGATTGATATAAAATTGGATATATCAATTAATTTATACACGATATATATAAGTGATATACGAAATATAAAGTATATCAAATAATATACTACTATTGATATCTGTAGTATAAAATATATACAACGTATTGATTAGAATTTGTATAATTAAAAGAAACATAAATTAGATTTAAAAGTTTTCTTATATTTACTAATTTAAAAAATCATCATTAGCTTTGCAACATCCATATAAATTTGCTACCTATGGCAATATTAGCAAATAATAATCAATGTGAATTGATGTATGTAAATATTTACGATGATCTATCTAAAATGTTATATATATATATATATTATTTCTTCAGTTAAATATTTGGATTTTTACTATGAATCTTCGTTTAAATGATTAATTATTCTTATGAGTCCTCCTTCAAAAGGTTAATTTCTCATGTAAAATTTTTAAATCTCTCAAATAAAATAAATTTCATATAAAGTTATATAATTATCCATAATAAGAGTTTATAATTTTTTGAAACATATCCATTTTTTTTCATTCAATATTATTATCCATATTCATTTAAACTCGATTCAAACATATACCTATCTTTATATACACATGTATATATAACTTTTTAGATGAATGATAATGAAAATTAATCGGACAAAGAATAGGAAACAGAGATGAAGATAATATTACTGTTTATAGTCAATACTAATAAAAACTATGATTCAATTAGTGTAAACTCTAAATATTACAATTCAAATCCCGGAGTTTAACTCAAAGATAATTGGCATGGTCTTTTTCTCTAAAGATTAGAGGTTTCGATCCTCTATACCGCAAAATATATATATATATATATATAATCGATTTACTTTATAACCCACATAGGAAACGGTATACATCTTTGTATTTGAATCTAGAAGGGAAAACTATAAGGGGTTGTTTAGAGAGATGAAATGTAATTAGAATTATTGGAACAAGAGGAGTTTTGGAAAACTTGAGTAATCGAAGACAGAATATAAATGAGATCGTGAAGCATGAAAACAATAAAAAAGAGGGTTGGATTGAAAACTGTCGAAATGAAATCAGTTTTATATTATAAATCGGGCCCAAAATGCTCAATCCAAACATGAGTTTTTTATTACATTACATTACAACCTCATCCCATTACGGACCACCAAACACCCCCTAAATTCCTCTCTTACTTCCATCCATTTCTTTTTAAACCACACAACTTACTAACCTTTAAATAATTAATTATCTATTATTGGTTAAAAACTACATTTATAATTTTAGTGTATTGAAAAATAGATGTGTTAAAGACCAAGAGACCGTCTACGGTTCAAATACTCCACTTATTGTACTAAAAACAATTGTATATTAAATTAAAATTTTGTTTTTAAACTTTTAGATTGTGTCTAATGACTCTAGTACGGTAATAAAGTTAAAAAAAAAAAAGTAATAGATTGATGAGTTTTCAAAATAATCTCTCAATCTCATTCATATATTTCAAATTTCTATTAAACCACTAAATAACTTTTAAGTTTGTATCTAACAAATAATTACCGATAATTTTATCATTTGTAATAGATTTGTAAACATTCACAATTTAATTTGAATCTATCTAATTTCCATATATACCTATCAATGTTGTATTCGAATTGGTGTTAGATTGTAGTAACATCTATTTGAATCATATTTTGAGAAATCGGTAGCATTTTTTTTAAACAATGAGAAATAAGAATTTGAAAACATGATGCAATAAATTTTGTATTGATTAGGTAATTAACTAATCATTTGAAGTCTGATATGCCAATGTCTTAATAATGTTTCAATAAACCTCTTTATCCATGGGAAAGTTAGAATCCATTACAATGAAACATTATTGGTAAATTATTTAATTATATGTATTTTTTAATGCCATGATTTGAAGGTTGAAAACATTGTTGATTTGGTATCCACTGAACCAAATCTTATCTCTCCCAAAGTGAAAGCCAGCAGTCACCACATTTGAAAACAAACATTGGTGGAAACAAATATTATATATGTATATATTAGTGGGTACTCACATGCACGACAAAATACACACCAAAAAAAAAAAAAAAAAAAAAATCTAATTTTCAAAAAAAGTAAAGAAAGAAAAAAAATATATTTGAATAACTTTTTAAACCAATACATGAACTTCAAATTTTGTGAAATGAATTATTTGCGCTATTAATTCCCATTTATGTATCATTTTTACTTTTAGAACTTATTGAACTATTAAATTTCAAGAATTTTTTTAATGTTTATTGTTAATTATTAAGTATAGTTAAAGTTAAATCATATATTGTAGAAAAAAATTTGACAGACTCTTTTTTTTTTTTTTTTTTTTAAGTTGTTGATATTCTACCCCTTTTTTTATATTGATAAAATTGTTGTATAAAAAAATGTCAAACTATTTATATAAATAAGAAAAAAAATACTAATAGACATTAATAGACTTCTATCAACTTCTATAAATGATAGACTTGTATCAGTTTTTCTCACTATAGATATTAATAAACTTCGATCATCCTCTATTAATGATAGACTTTTATCAGTTTCTATCGCTTAGAGACACTAATAAACTTCTATCGGTGTTTATGAAGGATAGATTTATATCAATTTCTATCAGTGATAAATGCTGATAGACTTCTATCGAAGTCTATCTATGATAGACATTGACAACAATGTCTATACAAACTATAATTAAATTTTGCTATTTATGTAAATATTTTTCATTTTCTATTTTTGAAAATCATTTTTAATAAACATGGGTAAATTATTAGTTTGACTTTAAAATATAATATTTCTGAATTTGTGACACATATATGTTTAGCTTAGAAGACATAACATAAAATAATGAATGAAATAACCAATGTAAAGTAAGAAAAGTAGAGTAAAAAGAAAATAGAATGCCTAAGTTTTTGTAAAATGTAGATAAAAATAAAATAAAAAAGCTATTTAGAAAGTTGTAAGAGTTACAAAATGTTTTGTAATTTCATTGCTAATTACAAATATATATTAAAGTTATTCAAATCTAACTCTTTCTTTACATTATGAATTCTATTGGTTTACTATATCGACTTTTTTCATTAAAATACTACTTTTTTCACAAGTTAATGAGAGAAATAATGAAAAGATGGGGAGAGAGGATGGATTTAGATGAATGAAAGAGAGGCATGAAGTTAATAAGAGAAGAATGTGTAGAGGAGGGAAAAAAGAGGTATTTAATTTAAAGAATATTTGTTTAATATTTACTAAATTTAAGTTTTATATAATAAAAGTTTCGAGAAAATAGTTAAAATAATATTCTTTCAAAGTAGTTTTAATTGGTATGTACTTCGTCCCTCAAATTTACATATCTAAAACGTCATATAGAATCATCTGTTGTACTAAAAACAGGAACATAGTAAATTTTGTAGAGACTCATGTATTTTTTAAAGAGTGATAATTATTACTCATATATCATTTGAAAATATACGAAAGGTTTGAGGCTTTGAGTTGGTTATTATAATCTGTGGGTTATAATAGTTTGTATTTGGGATACAGAATATTTTAATATCGGTTATAGTAGTTTGTGTTTAGGGTGCAAACTATTTAAGTTAGGATAGGAAATAGGAAATAAACATTATAATAAATGAAAAAAAGAGAGGATGAGTAAAAAATATATAGTAATATTGTTGCAAATAGGATTTTGAAATAGTATTTACTATATACTTAATTATAGGTTATAAATAGTTGTAAATACTACTGTTATATTTGGTGTCCCAAACCCATCTCGCTAACTTCATATCGGTGCCCAAACAATTTCATAATATTTAGAAGTTTAAAAATACTTTTTAATTATTATTATTTTGGGAAAGTCAAAAGCAGCACTTACAATGATTATAGAGAAAGTGCCTATAGAGTTGTTAGTCCAAGTGCTTATTAAAGATAGTCGTTTTAAAAAGTATGCAACCAAACACTAACAATTTTGTTTTTATTTTTGTTTTTAAAATATAAATATATATTCGAAAAATATGTAGGTGGAAGTTCGAACCTTAGACCTTTAGACCTTGAAGTTTAAGTATAAAATCAATTGGTGATGAGACGAGTAGCTTATGTATCTTATAAACATTAGAAGGTATCTCAATTCTTCCAATGTCAAATCCTCGACATGTGTTCTCCAAGAAATATTCTCCATTTGGTCCCGTTTGGTCTTGATGTGATCATCAATAAAAATTCATAACATAAAAAATTCAATCGTTACAAGTCATTTTAATATATAATTTAAAATTTGAAACTTTAGATAATTTTCTTCTGATGTTATTTTGACTATTATAAATGAGACGAGTACTTTTTAAAATAATCAAAATTACTTTTATTTAGTAATTTTGAAATGTCTAAAATCATTTTTCTTAAATTTAAATTCACTCAAAAATATATTTTAAATCGTGGAAGATATGAAATAAGTTTAAAAATATTTAATCAAGTATTAAATTGATTTTGAATATTAAATAAGACTGTGATTTTAACCACTACAAAATCATTTTCAAATCACCTTTAAAAGAAGTAGAAAATGCAAAGCAATCGCAATGTTTTGTGAGTAAAGGATTTGAATTGTATTGATTTTTTTAAAATTTTTTATTTACTTATTTTTATTTTAGAACTTATATAAAGTCTTGTTGTTATTATTATTATTTTTTTAAATGGTGTTGTTAGCTTTGGTGCATGTAATACCACTTTTTTAATACAATAATTATAGAGATTGAAAATCAAATCTCCAATCTAAAAAGATAAAAAAGAAAAAAAAAATGTTTTTAGTCTACGAACTTTGGGAAAGTAATAATTGAATCCTCAAATTTTTTTTTTTATAATTTAATCTATAAACTTTTAAATTTATAACAATTTAGGGTTTGAATTTCAATTAATAATAATTTGGTCGTTATAGTTTTAAATTTGTAACAATTTAGTACCTCTCATGAAACTTTTTGTGAAAAGTATCTGTCAATTTTTATAATCCAATAACTTATTATATATATTTATAGTTTATAAATAATTTAACATTGAATTAATTTATTGATCTACAAGTAAATTCTTTTATTGAATATTACAAAATGTTACATGACAGGGACTAAATCATTACAAATTATACAATATAGGGACTAACTTGTTATTTTTTAAAGTTCAGAGACTAAATTATAATAAATTTAAAATTATAGAGACTAAATCATTCTCAACTAAAATTCAAAGATTAAATTATTATTTCCATAAAAATTTAAAGACCAAAAATATTTTTAACATAAAAAACCAGAAGCGGATGTCTATTATTGCTGAGCTATGCACTTAGACCCCATTATTAGACTCATATATTAGGCGATTTGTTATTAAATATTTATTAGTTAATTTATTTTATTTTGAAAAATAATCCAAAATAAAGTTTTGCAATGGAATACATTATTACATCTATATGTCACTATGTACTATATGTTGTGAATGAATAGATGGGATTGTGCGCATGTGGTGCTGTTTGGTTAGTGGAACTTTGTTTTTTTCTTTTTTTCTTTTTTCCATTTCTTATATGCAATTATATTTTATTTTTAATTTCCTCTTCTAACATCATACTGACGTCTAATTCTAATAAATTTGCTTCTTTTATATTATCTTGTATTTTAGTTTTCATTTTAACTTTCTCGTAGAAAATGAAAAATCAATCTAATTTCAATGAACTACTTGAATTTAACGTATGTTTTAAAGTGAATTTAAATCGTCAATTCACTCTTGTCAATTTATAAAATTACTTTAGAATATGTTTTTTATCACCTCAAATTTAATTAATATTAAATTTTATACTTATAATTGTAATTTTTATATCATCAAAATTTTGAAGGGTAAAAAATATGTTTTTTTATGGTTTTGAAAATGTCACAAGTGATTTTAATCTATAAATTAATATCTTCCCTTAATTAAAAGATAAAAATTAAAATAATATATGGATATATACAAAAGATAAAATTAAAAGAAAAACATAAAAATATGAGTTATAAAATGTACAAATGTCTTGCCAAAGTATCGATTTGAACTTATATGCGTTTAAAAAAGATTTAAACTCTTAAAAAACTATTGAAAAATTGTTGCTCACTCCTAAAAGATCATGAAATTTCTAAATAGAAATTGGAATAATGATGAAAATAATACTAAGTTGCCAAATTTCCAAACAATTTTAAAATCAAATGATTTAAAATAAAAAGTAAATTTGATTAATACAATAAAGGCAATTTGGGAGTATTATAAAGGGGGATTATTAAATATAGAAAAACTAGGCTAAATAATTACAGCAATAGCAAAAAAAAAAAAAAAAAAGAAAAAAAGCCATGGAACAACGAAGTCCTAAACACGCGACCTGCGATTAATGAAACCAAAATCAGACTCGCGATTAATCGCTCGACCCATCCGTCTTCAAAAAAAATCGTCAATGTTCTTCTCAGACGAGTTATTTTGTCGATGTTCTTCTCAGACTTCTTTCAATATCAATCTTTCGTCAATGTCCTCCTCCTCCTCTTCTCCCCTTCTCCTCCTTCTTTCAATATTAATCCTCCTTTCATTTCAATATTTAATGTCACCGACTCACTTGAGTCCACTTGTTTCTTCCTTTTTGATAGACTATTATCATTGTCTATAACTAATAAATAAGAATAGTAGTCTTTTCTTTTCTTTTCTTTTTTTTAATAAACCATTGCTCCACTATAAGAATTTTGGGCTTTAATATATGTTGAAAAAGTGAAATCGGAGGTATAATGTCGATTTTTTTAAAATGAATTTTTAATGTCGATTTTAAACCGACATTGAAGTAGGCTACAATGTCGGTTTTTTTTAAAGTATTGTTGTATAATGTTTTCTTGCTTATAGTAGTTCCTGGTGTATAGTTGCTTTATAGAAGGTTTGTAGATTGTAGGATTGTGAAATTGTCTTCGAATTCCCGTAGTGGAAGTGATTGATCACTTTTGTCAATGAATTCATTTTTGGAACTAATTAAAATACAGAGAATAACTGTACAGAGGACAAATAGTAAACTAAGTATGCTTTCTTAATTCACAGAGAAGAAAGGGAAAGAGAGAAAAATTACCCTTGAAGAAACTGTTCTTCACGTTTTTCCTCTCATAGGAAGATCACAAATTCCTCTACCAAAATTCATGAACACAACAAGTATGAATACTATAGAGTCTCCAAAGATGAACATCACCACAAGAGACTTTCTCATGATTCTCAAGGTGAGAAATTAAGGCAGAGGTGTGAGCTTGCCTACTTAATTTTTATGAGGAAAAAAAGGGAATTTTTTAGATAAATCTTACAAAGAGGAAAACGATGGAATTATGCAGAGAGAACTCAACTGTGTTTCATGTAATGAACTTCTTATACTCCCCTGTCTTTTCCTATATATGAGAGAAAGGGGGAGTTATAAAATAACTCCCATCACAACGTGAAATCCCATGGGAGTTATTTTGCAATTTAATTATGTTAAATTAATATAGTTAAATAAAATTATATATTATATCACATATAATACATAACCTATACTTTATATTATATCACATATAATATAAACTAACTTTATATTCTCTCATATAACCTACAGTTTTGATATGAATCATATTCACATTAATTTTAATCTATAGCTTTTATATAAATCTTATTCATATAATTAATATTTGAATCATATTCAGATATTATCTCTCTCATTAAATTTTATATTATAATGTATCCAAATACATTATATTAATCGTATCTCATACAATTAGTTTCCTTTAATTAATTTGATCAATTTAAATTAATCTAAAATTAATTGGTTCTCATTAAACCTTTATTGAGCTAGCAAGGGATCTTATGGATCTACAGATTAAAAGCTTCAATGATATAAAATTAATTAATTAAACTCTTTAATTAAATTAGTCAACATTCATTAATTGTTGGTCACTCCACTAAAGACCGACAGCTACACTATTCACACTATAGATATATTTGTATCCATTGGATATAACCAATGAACAGTAGGTTGACTCTACACAAATTGCTCGAACTGCAACTGGGTCAAAATTGTCGTTTTACCCCTATAGTTACATCTAATTTCTTAAATACTACTGATCATTCTAATGAATAATTAGTCATAGAGCAATCATAACTAGACCTCTCTCTGACCAATGTGAAGGTGAGATGCCTCATTGTTCAAGACACGAGATCAACCCTTAAGAAAGCAATTTATCTACTTACCCTATGCAATGAGAAGGAGTAATTCCTTCTTGTGTAGTCGTGTTCCCAGCTCCTATTTGGGATAAAGTCGGTGTCATTAACTCAATTTAACCCAAGACAAATGAAATTTATAATGCTCAAACAACAACTAAAACTAACACATAGTTATAGCGAAAGTAGAGGTCGATCTACAAGGAACCTCTATTAATTGGCAAGATTTGACTTTTGAATTCCAAATTATAACAAACTAGGGTGGGGGGTTGTTGGTTTTAAAGAAACTAAGTAAAATCAAAATAAAAGCAATTGTAACAAGAATTGTAACATAAACTTTCTTTATATATATATATAGTAAAGATTCTATTTGATTTTAAAATCAAACTCAAATTATGTAAACAATCTTCAACAGAATTACCATACACAGTGAAATCATCCATAAAAATTTCTATGCACTTTTCTACGTAGTCAGAGAAAATACTCATTATGCATCGTTGAAACGTACTTGGGGCATTGCATAGCCCAAATGGCATTCTCCTACACGCATATATACCATAAGTGCATGTAGACGTGGTCTTTTCTTTATCTTCCTATGCTGTTGATATTTGATATAATCTTGAAAATCAATCGAGAAAACAAAAATACGGTTTCTCGGTAAGCTGTTCAACCATCTGGTCAATGAAAGGAATAGGAAAGTGATCCTTTTTTGTTACCTCGTTTAGTTTTCTGAAATCTATGCACATTCTCCAACCGTTTTTTACTCTCATTAGAACCATCTCATCTTTATCATTTCTTACAATGGTCATTCCAGTTTTCTTTGGTACCACATGTATTGGACTTACCCATTGGCTATCTGAAACTGGGTATATTATTTCGACTTCAAGGAGTTTGATGATTTCCTTATGAACTATTTCTTTCATCCTTGGATTAAGTCTTCTTTGAGGTTGGACGATGGTCTTGGCTTCATCTTCTAAAACAATCCTATGCATACATAGGGAAGGGCTTATCCCCTTGATATCATCCAAAGTCCAACTGATTGCTTTTTTGTAGATCTTCAATGTTTCTACTAATGTGCATTCTTGAGAATGTGTGAGTTCCTTAAAAATGATAACTGGAAAGGCCTTTCCATCTCCAAGGAATACCTACTTGAGGTGTGAAGGGAGAGCCTTAAGCTCGATCCCTTGTACGTGAGATTCATTAATATCCTTATTAGAAGAATTAACATTCAAGTCAAAATCATTAGAAGTAAGCAAAGAATCAATTGAAGTGTCATCATCATCAAGATCAATAGAGGGGATAGCCAAACAGTCAAAATTTTCATCAATAGTTAACAACAATTCATCAAACATATCACATGTATATATGGAGCAATGAGACAAATACTCCTTGGGAAATTTCATGGCATCATATATATTGAACAACTTTACTTCTCCATCAAATTCTACCGATAAAGACCCCTTATCTATGTCAATTCTAGTTTTTGCAGTTTTCATGAAAGGTCTTCCAAGTAAAATGTTAAAAGAAGAAGTAGTGTAAGGTTCATCCATTTTCAAGATGTAAAAACAATTGAAAAAGTCAATTCTCCTACTCTGAAAGACATCCTCAACTATGCCTAGAAGTTGTATGTATGCAAACATTAGTTTTTTGTAGGCCATTCAATTTTAGGTCTTTATAAACACGGTAAGGCATAACATTTATTGAAGCACCTAAATCTAGCATAGCATGAATAATAATTCTATCTCCTATTTTGTATGGCAAGGTAAACACTCCAAATCTCTACATTTTTTAGACATGTCTTTCTTTAATAAAGCAAACACATTTTTACTAACCATTACTCTCTCCTCTTCCTTCCCTTTTCTTTTAGGTACACAAATCTTTTAAAAATTTAGCATACCTGGGTATTTGTTGAATAGCTTTGAGCAAAAGGATGTTGATTTGTATCTTTTTGAACATATCAATAAGCTCTAAATCAGTATCTTCTACCTTAGGCTTTGCTAATCTACAAGGGAATGGTGCTTTAGGTACATATGATTCTACTTTAGGAAGAGAGTAATCACATACCTCGAGAAAAATGGAAGTTTCTTTTGGTTCACTTACCTTGCTTTCTTGTTCATTTATTACCTTTTCTTACTTCTTTGGAGGTGATTGAATCAGGTTTGCATCTTGAGAGGAAGAAGGAATTTCCTTCCCATTTCTAAAAGTTATGGCATTTACGTTTGCGTGTTTCGGTTGGGCGAGGAGTTACCAGATGATTTACTCTCAAATTTTCTTACTACAATTGCAAGCTGAGTAATTTGAGAGCCCAAGTTTAAGAAGCCTTGTCTAGTCTCTTGATGAAAGGATTTAGTGTCTTGTTAAAGAAGTTTGGTTTCTTGTTGCAATTAGATTTTGTCTTTTTGTAATTAATGGAGTTCCTGTTGAAATTTTAAGGAGTGGTCAGCAAGGGACTTCACAACATCTTCTAAAGACATACCTGAGGAGGTTGAAGATGACGATCAGTTCCAATTCTCATATTGCCCTTGAGATCCCCATTTGAAATTGGGATGATCACTCTATCCTTGGTTATAAGTTTGCCTATGGTGGTCATATTTCCTCTGAAATCCTCCAGTGGAATTTACTTAGTTTCGTGGGAAAGTCTCGGAAGTATGTCCAACTACTCCACATGTTTTGACTTGAGGAAGCTCTTCTTGAGCTACTTGAGTAAAAAAAGAAACGAGGTTAGATACTTGTGATCTTAGCTCACTTACTTCACTGGATTGAGCAACAGTGTGAATGAGAATCCTTGTCCCAAAATTATGAGAGTTCTCCGCCACAGTAGATATGAGCTGACTTGCTTCAGTGGACGCCTTGTCTGCAAAAGCCCCTCCGATGGCAGCATCAATATTGCTTCTCTCCGATGGAAGCAAGCCTGAATAAAAATATTGTATTAGAAACTATTTAGATGTTTGGTGATGTGGAATTGAAGCACACAACTTACTTCACTGGATTGAGCAACAGTGTGAATGGGAATCCTTGTCCCAAAATTATGAGAGTTCTCCACCACAGTAGATATGAGCTGACTTGCTTCAGTGGACGCCTTGTCTGCAAGAGCCCCTCCGATGGCAGCATCAATATTGCTTCTCTCCGATGGAAGCAAGCCTGAATAAAAATATTGGATTAAATACTGTTTAGATGTTTGGTGATGTGGAATTGAAGCACACAATTGTTTGTATCTTTTCCAGTATTCTTAAAGGGATTCTCCTGTTCTTTGCTTAATCCCATATATTTATTTTCTTATATTATGACCTTTAGATGCTGGGAATTTTTGTCTAAAAGTTTCTTTTCTAAACCACTCAAAGTAGTAATGGAACCCATCAATAGGTAATATAGTCAATCTTTGGCCACATCTTTCAAAGAGAAGGGAAAGGCCTTAGATTGAGTTTCTCTTGTGTTACCCCGTGTGGGCGCATTCCATCACATACTAGATGGAACACCTTCATGTGTTTATGTGGGTCCTCGCCGGGTTGTCCTCTAAATGTGGGTAGGAGATGCACAAGTCCCAATTTAAGTTCAAATAGGACAGTTATCTCCGGATATATGATACACAACGGTTGTTGATTATACTCCCTCTCTGTTAGTTCTCGCAAGATTCGTTCTCTTATGCTTCTCCCATGTTGTTTGGTTGAGTAGGTTCTTCTTCTTGATGCTCAAAAGCTTGCTCTTCAAATTCTTCTTCTCTTCCTCTTGTTCTTTTCTTTCGAAGTTGCCTTTCTTCAAGGTCAATGTCTACTATCAAATCACAAAGTACACTCTGAGAGGAATGGGTCATGCACAAAAGGAAATTTAATCAACTAACTATTTTTTAGTTTATAATTTCTTTTATTTTTTTTAAAAGGAATTCAAAATTCAAATTAGCCAATTGCTCGGTTTCCGAGCAAGGGCGCCAATTTGTTTGAGATAAAATCGATGTTGTTAATTCAATCTAGCCCAAGACAAATGAAGTTTATAATGCTCACTAAGTAAAATCAAAATAAAAGCAATTGTAACAAGAATTGTAACACAAACTTATATATATAGAGAGAGTAAAGATTCGACAGTGAGAGATTCTTGGGAAATCTTTAATAACTAGGTTAACTATCATTGATCATGAAAATTCAATATCTCATAATCCAATAAGATAAAAACCCTAAAGGCCCAGTTAGCTATTTTCCATTAATTTCTATTCAAATTCAACAAAAGAACATTGAAGATTGCAGAAAATTCAAGAAAATTACACAAGATCTCAAGAATTTATACATAGAGTAAAAATTTTCCAAGAAAATTACTTACCTAGCCATAAATTGGAGAAGTCTTGAAAGAATCCATTGAAAAATTGATAGAATCCATGAAGCAATTCACAAAAAGACTTGTGAATTTTACAATAACTCTCTAAAAAAAAAAAGAATTTTCATGGGTTTATCTCTCAATTTCATTCTCACTTTCCCTCTCAAAAATAAAATCTTCCTTTTTTTCCCTTGTGAAATCTGGAAAACTGAAGGATTATATTAGTTGAAGGTTACAGCGTTGTGACCCTACGATGACGCTCACTCTAACGCTCAGTTGCGCAAGGGCGCGTGCGCATTTTTTATTTTTCCGTCAACTTCTAGAGCGTTATCCAATTTTGCGATACTACCCTATTTTACAACATTTTGGTGCTTTTTGTCTTATAGCGTTGAGCTAGCATTGGAGTATGTTCTAGTGAGAGCGTTGCGACGCTTCGAGTGGTATTGAAGCATGTTGAATTGGTTCAATTGAAGGGTGGAATGGTAATTTGCCAACTCTTTTTCTTCTTAATTGATTGTTTTGTCTAATTTGACTCCATTTAGCTCCATATTTGTAATGATGACTCAGTTTGTATTAGAATTAGATTTTATCTACAAAATAGATGTTTTAAGCAAACAATTAATATAGAATTGAGGGAATTAACACTAAGAACATCAGCTCCCCACTTGGACGAATCACCTAAATGGTAGGCTTATTGAGTCGGTGAATCTGACCATTCTCACCCATATAGATGAAAGGACCATCCTGATATGTAAGTATTCACAACTCATTAAGGATTAAGATCAAGTCACCTATGGTTATCTTAGTAAAATATAAGTCTCTTCAAGTAACGGGGTTATAAAGAAAGACTAATCATTTCGCTGTCTGGTTTTATACAAACTATTTGTTTAGGATGCCCCTACTCACATGTCTCCACATGAACGATCAAGATCAGATCATTTGTATCACTTTACAACAATTGTAACAATTACAAAGTGGGTCATATTCATAATGTTACCAAGATAAGGTACCCAACTTTATCCATATATTATAAACTTTTTAGATTATTACTCAAACATGTATCTGGTGAGATACGTGTCAAGTCATATTCATAGTGTTACCAAGATAAGGTATCCAACCTTATCCATATATTATAGACCTTTTAAATTATTACTCAAACATGTATCTGGTGAGATACATGTCACCAGATACATGTTTGAGCTACTTTAAATAACCTACAATCTTAATTTATTGGTTTTGGGTTAATGTAACTAAATATTAAATAAAATAACACTTTATTTTATAAAATGAATAATTCGTTCGTAAAAATAATTTACAAACTACTAAACCATGAGATTTAGGGCATTAATCACAACATTTCTATTACTGTCTATCATCGATAGGCAACTATCAGTGTGTATCACTGGTAGACAATGATAGACTACTATTAAGGTCTATCAATGATAGTGTTCTATCACTATCTATCACTAATAAATAGTGGTAGACCACTATCATTGTCTATTAATATATAATGATTTTGTTGATAGTTTTGTTGCTAGTTGTTGGTAGTTTTATTGTTTTTAGATATTTGCTGATAGATATACTAGATTATGTTATTGAAAATTTTGTTAGTAACATATTGTTTTAATATATCTTTTCAAAGATAGACAGTGATGGAGCTCTATCGCAATCTATCAATAATAGCTCTTTCACTCTCTATTTGTGATCGACAACATGTTATGTGGAGTCTTGTTGATAGAACGCTAAATTAGATTTATTTGTTATTGTTGATAGAACAATGATAATTGTCATTAGTATATGTTAGATGTTATTTCTATCAACAATAAACATTGATAGACATCCGTTAGTATCTACTAATGAAAGACAATGATAGAAGTGTCTATCATTGACACTTAGTTTGTTGTGCTTCCATTAGTTCAATGATAGAAGTGTTTATCAGTGTCTATCACTAACACTTAGTTTGTTGGCGCTTTCACTAGTTCAAGTATTTTTTTCCAATGGACTTCTATCACTGATTTTAGACATAGATAGATATTTATCATTGTTTCTCTATGATAAACTTTTATCATGGTCTACTATTGATAGACATTTGGTAGAATTCTACTAGTGTCTATCGGTAATAAATTGTATATGCATCTTCAAATGGACAAATAAAAAACAGAGTAATATAGTTGAGAAAACAATGAAACATTGTAACAATGAAATTAAAAAAATGTGAAGATAGATTGTGATATTGGAAGAAAAAAAAAATTCAATTCTTAGTTACCAGAGTTGTATCATAGACTATCACTGTGACTCCCAAATTTTCAGGTAAATTTAAAATAATTACTATGAATTATTTGAGTTATATTTTGGGATTTTTTAGGCCAAAATTGAATCAAGATGTTGAGTTAATTCATTTTGAATTTCTTAACATAACTAGTTGAGCCATGTTGGATTTTTTGGATGTAAAATTGAACTATTATGCTATAATAATTTAATTTAGATCAAGGTGATAAGAGATTTTGCAAATTTGAAAATATTTGGCTTTGAATTAGTAATTGGGAGTTAGTTATTTTGGGAATTTTAGATTTATTGAAATTGGTTGAATTGAGGTGATGTGAGTGAAGAAATGGTGAAGTTCCACTACGGAAGTGGGAACGTCCCTATTTCGATTTTTATATAGAAACAAAATTTACATAACATAATTTGCATTTAAACAAGAAAATTACAGCATACTTCTCTAAAAGGAATTAGAGAAGAATTAAAACCTTACCTTGAAGAAAAACTTCTTCACGTATTCCCTCGATTCGGTCATGAAATCTCTGTCTAGAACTCGATCTCCAAAGATTGAAATCTCAAATGACCACCACCACAAGAGAACCTCAAGTATTCTCCTTAGGGGATGAGAATAAATAGAAGTGGTGGGCTCTACTAAGAATTTGGGAAAAGGGAAACAATTTTGAGAGGAAGTGTGATCTTTGAGAGTAAATTACAAAGAGAATCCTGACCTTTAAAGATTAGGGGAAGAAGATTAAAAAAAAAAAAAAAACTGTCCATTCTCACGTCATGTCAAGAGAGAAAAACCCTTTTTAAATTAAAACTATTTTAATTTAATGAAAAAATATATAATTATACAATAACCACTCTATTATATAATATATATATTATACCATATGTTATATAAAAAATAACATATAACCTATAGTTTTTTTATATTGTATCAAATACAATATAACCTATGGTTTTTATTTCTCTCGATCATTCATGATATTTAGTATAAATCATATTTATACTAAATTTAATTACATAATTATCATCATACAATTAGTATATGAATCACATTCGAATATTTAATTCCACTCAAAAGTAAACTTTATAATGTATCAAATACATTATATTAATTAAATTAATTATATTATATCACATATAATCAATTTAATTAATTATATCACATATAATTATTTTCTTTAATTAATTTGTCCAATTCAAATTAATCTAAAATTAATTCCCAATAATCGCTACAATGGGGATTTTATGGACCTGTAGATTGAAGCTCCAGTCATCCATTAACTGTCAGTTATTCTGCTTAAGACTGACAGCTACATTCTTCCCACTAAGATATATTTCTACGTCCATGATATAACGAGTGAATAGTGTGATGACCCTTCACGAATTGCTCGTAAGTACATTTGGGCCAAAATTACCATTTTACCTTTGTAATTATATCTAACTCCTTAAGTACCACCGATCCCTCTTATGAACAATAAGTCATAGTCCAACTATGATCAAATAGAGGGTGTGGCCACATTGTTCAAGCCCCAGAATCAGTCCTTAAGGACGCAATTTATTTACTTACACCAACGTCAGGGAAGGAGTGAAGTTGAAGTTCGTCTTGTGTAGTTATGTTCCCAACTCCCCAATCAAACGAACCTAAAAAATGCTAGGCATATTGAGTCGGCGATCTGGGCACTCTCATCTATGCAAATCAAGGGACCGCCTTCATAGGTAGAAGTTCACAACTCATTAAGAATTCTGGTCAAGTCACCTATGGTTATCCTGGTGAATTGTAAGTCTCCGTTATTAACGGCATTATATAATGAGACTAATCATTTTGTGGTCTGATCCTATACAAACTCTTTATATAGGATACACTCGCTCACATGTTTTCACATGAATGATCAAGATCAGATCATTTGTAGCACTTTACAACATATGTAACATCTATAAGCGAGAATGTCACCAGGATAAAGTACCCAACCTTATCTATTTACTATAGACCATTGAGATTATCATTTAAACAACCTGTATGTATTTACACACATGTTTAAATTACCTAAAATAACCTATGATATTTGTTTATTGGATTGAGTGTATAATCATAAAATAATAATTATTTTAATAATAACAATTTGTTTATATAAAGTTTAAAAACTACAAGAAGAGAGATTTAAGACATCAATTCTAACAATCACTTGTTCTAAAGTTGGAGCCAAATGTACGTACAAAATATAATAAATTAGGGAATATAAACAGTGAGAGGTTAAGTTGGATTTGATGGAGTAAAATGTTTAAAAATATATTTATATATAATAAGGAATGGGGGAAAAGGTTTATTTATATATTAATTTAAATATGTGGAGTTAGGGTTTAAAAAGAAGAGAAAACAATATATTTTTATACTATTTAAGGAGTCGTTGGGAAGCATGCCCTAAACCCTCCTCCATTCTCATCTTCTTCTTCCTCTCCATCATGAACCAACCCCAGCCTTCTCCTACACACCGCAGACCAGAATCAAGGCTTCAGCCGCCATCATCGACCATCCATTGTGCTCTACCCGCCGCAAGTCGTTCGTTGTCGGTCTACAGGTTGTCTGTCAGTTGTCTGACTCTCGTGAGAACGAGCCTAGTCATTGTTCTTCTTCCGTTTCATCAGTTTTTCGATTGTGTTTTCAGCAGGTCGACGCTTCGCCTAACATCGCCGACCGGACGCTGTCGTCCATTTCTGCCTCTGCCACTATAGGTTAACGCCGTTAGCGTGGGGATCAACGGAAAGACAATTTTTTTTGTCAGTTTTCCCTTAAGTGTTTCAAGTTTAGGTTACCAATTGAGATTGATTTTCGTTGCTGCTGTGTTTTTGTTGTTGGGGTGGTAAATTGAAGGTTTAGAGGAATTTTTTTTTGGATCAAGAGCAAATTTTCCAACGATTTTAAGGGTGTTTTAAGGTGAGTTTCATGGGTTCATTGTGGAGTTTTCACGTGGGGTTGAATACACATAAAACTTTTAGGACTAAATTTTCTTTGTCCATGTTTTGACTTTACATTTGAAGTTTTGAAGGGTTTTACCAAGCTGTCCAAAAAAGTTAAAAGGTCGGTTCTGAGGCAATCTTATATGGAATATCAATTTGGGTAAAGGGATTTTGCTTTAAGAGGATAAAATTAATTACATATTGTGTTTTAGGATTTTACGCCAAGAAGTTTAAGCTGAGGGTTGGGTTGATTTATTATGCTAAGATAAGTGGTTTACTACTAGTTCCCAGCGAACCAGGTGCCCTAACCAAGTTGATGATACGATTGCGCATATATGTTAAAGCATGGTGTTATTGTGATGAAATAATTTACTATGTTTTATGGATGAATTGATAAAGGTGCACTGAAAACCTATGGCTTATGTTACTAAAATTATTAATGGTTAGGTGTGAAATCTGAATGTTATAAGTTTCATATTAGACTGATGATGATTATTAGCAATTCTATCAGGTCGTATACATCTCATGTTTGTGAACCTTCGAGTTCACTTTCTATTCTAACATTTCGGTGTCCCTATGGGATTGTCACCTATGCTTATGATTATGACCTTTCAGGATCACTACTTATAAAAACGTGCCTTCAGGTTGTCTCGATAGGAAGGCTAACAAGTTCACCTAGTGGGCCTAATGGATGGTGGGTCACTTACTGAGTATTTTTTTACTCACCCAATTTTTTACATATTTTTAAGGTGAATGGAAGGACAGAACGACAAATGATAAGAAAAAATTGTGATCGAGCCTCTAGGACTTGACATCGCTTCCACATATATTTCTTCCAATTTTTATGTTTTGTGTTAGAAATCAAACATTCAAATTCTTTTCTTAACCTATTTATTTATTTATTTATCTATTTATTTATTTTTATTTTAAACTGGAGTTAGGGGTACCTCGAACCATGAATTTATGTTTTTATTCTTTTGGTGCATCACTTATGTAACCCCTAGAACTTGACCACCTAAGTACTTATTCTTGAAACTTACTTTGTTGTTAAAGTTTTCACTGTTATTTTAATTGTATACCATGTTATGCATATTGTCAGTATGTAGAGGTATTGAGAGAAGGAAAATATTCTACGTATTAGGCAAGGAGGCTTTCTGGTGGAAAGTAGAGGTTTCAATAAATAAAAGGGGGCCTGTGGAGTTAGATCCATGCCATGCATCTAAGGGCCAAAGTAAAATAAAAAGAAAAAAGGATTGCCTATGTGTAGAATGCGAGCCATGCACTAAAGGCCTTAGGTTTAGAAGTTAGCACGGGCAGAGCGGCAGGCGTTAGCCTCATTAGGGGTTGAATTGCTCAAAGGAGGCAACGTGCGAGCAATCAAATGCCCAAGTCAAGCGTTGAAGGAGCTTCAAGGCAGGGCGCTAGGTGAGGAGTTAATGATAACACGCGTTGGCCGCGAGGACTAGAGGTTAATTACTAAGTATGGGTCGCTTGTATACATTGGCATTGGTGGGCAGTTTAACATTGGAGTAGCATTGGTCTATGGAGGTTAATTGGGACTATTTTGGTCGAACAAGGCATGAAGGGGCAGCAGGGTGAGGAATACGGTGGTTGTGCATGCACTGGCCGAGAGAAAGGTTCGAGTGAACGCAAGCCTTAGGTGTTAAGGTGAAGAAGAAGAGTTGGATTAATCCCCCAGTTAGTGGGTTAAGTAGCATCATTAGGGGCTTTAAATATGAGTTAGTGGCCTAAGTGTCATCAGATTAGGCCACTAGGTCATGCAAGCCTTAATATAAATATGAGTTGAAAAAGGATAAATCAGTTTTGAAAATTTTCCTCGTGCCAAGGATGTGCATTTTTAACCAAAGTGTGCTTCAATTAGTGTTGAAGGGAACCCAAGGTTGCCATAGAGAAATTCCCACAAATTCTTGTTGGAAATTTGAAGAATCTGAAGAGTATTCAAATTTCTGATTCACCCGAACAAGTTGAGAAGATTAGAGGAATTTGAGCTCATCCAGCGAAATTGGAAGCTCAAATTTAAAGTAAGATAGGTAAGATGATTAGGAAGAAGTTCTTAGAAGGAATTTTTTTAAGATAATGTTTGGATTTTATGTTATAAGAGTTGGAAGTTGAATATGGAAATTTTGTGGATGAACAAGTAAGGCAGCTGCAATGAGTGGTTAAGTTTTAGTAAGGATTTTCAAGTTTTCTATAATGGTTAAGCATGGTTGCTTGGAGTGTAACAAGATTTTAATTAAGAGATTCTCCAACGCATGATTTGGGCATAAGGAAAAATACGACTTGGACACATGGTCCTTTTTTAGAGACTACGGCCTTTGTAAAGCAAGCGTACATTTTTAGTAAACTTTGTGCCAATGTTTCTAAGAGTGTTTATGTCATTCAAAGCATGTTTTAAGTTCCAAAGTATGGAAACTCTAGAGGAATTTTATGAAGCATACTTAAGTTTTTACGATTAAAACCATGTGTTGATAAGAATTTCTTTAAGTGAACTACTTCTCATGACTATACCTATGTTATGCTTTCGAAGAATTCCTAATATTTGAAATACTATTATTTTAGCCTAGTATCATGTTTGAAGTGTTTTACCAACTAAACCTAATATTCAAGAAGATGAAGGTATCTAGGTGATCGAACAAAGGTAATCGACATTGAGTGATCTAGCAAAAGGCCTCTTCTTCAACTTAGGCAAAGAAATATGATTGTTCTTCAAATAAACTAATGATGATTGAGATTTCTAGTGTTTTATATACTCATAGAGATGTTACGTTCTTTTATGTAAAAGTACTGTTCCTTAAACTTGACTAATGAAAATATATATATGTTTACTCAGGACATTATTTTTACTTATTAAGTTATTTATGTACATATGTTCTAAAAGAATTTCACTCATTGGGCATTTTAAGTTCATCCTTTCCAAATGTTTTCATTTTTCTAGGTAGTAGTCAATTCCCTGGAGCCTAGTGGATCTGTCAGACTGCCGCAAACTCAAAATCTCAGAGAACTAGGAGTTTAGGTGGTCCATCTTGTTTTGTTTAAATGTTAAGGCTATCATGTACATATTAGGGTGTAAGAGTAGAACCCTTAGTGGTACGGTTGTAATATAAACTTATGCAAAGTTATTTTGGTTATGTATAAGTTTGTGAGTGTCTCTGCTTGATGATGGAATTGTATACTTGTGAGTCTGATGAGAATGTGTGGAATAGAAGTGTATATATAATTGTTATCAGGCTCAACAATTGCGAAGGAAATAGGTTGCAGGAATAAGATAGACAGTAGTTGTCATACGAGGGTTGACATATGCTATCTTCACATCTCCTTCAAGATTAAAAGGGTGGGGGTGTGACAAGTTGGTATTAGAGCATAAGGTCTTGGGAAAAAGTAGAATCATGCAGTAGATCAAGGGCATGTAAATATTACCAAAGAACCTGTAATGCATGGGATGAAGACTCTATATGAGAACTTGAAGTACGTGGGGATTGTGACCCTATCAGAGAACTTGTAACATAAGAAACCACGTCTAAGGGAGAGTCTAGTACCCCTCAGAATAAAGTTGGTCCTAACAAGGAGGATGGGGTTTTCAACAAAATAGCACAGAGATTAGTAGCTAGTGTAGGATCCGTGCTAGTGGATCCAAAGAAGAAATATCGAATAGAAAGGAAGAAGGCACTAGGTGCAATGATGTTTAAAGGTACAATAGACTTGACAAACCCTAAGGTTTGGCTGAATTTGATTGAGAAATGTTTTCATGTGATGAGGTGCCCTGACGACCAAGAGGTCGAGCTGGCTGTATATCTGCTCTAAAAACAGGCAGAAAATTGGTGGAGAGTTTTAGACTCCAGGAGGAGTGCTACCAAGACTATGACGTGTGAAGAATTCAAGAGGGTCTTTGAAGACAAGTAATACCATAGTTCATTTCGTGAGGCAAAGAGAAAAGAGTTTCTAAAGCTTGTCCAAGGCTCGATGTCAATAGTGGAATATAAGCAGAGATATATTGAGCTATTGAGGTATGCTTCTACTATTATTATTGAGGAGAAGGATAAATGCAAGCATTTTGAGAGTGATTTGAGGAAATAGATCTGAACACCAGTGACCGCCATAGCTAACTAGATGGACTTTTCCCAATTAGTAGAAATGACAATGAGAGTTGAGAAGAGTTAAACAGAGGAGGAGCATGATAGAGAAACTGTGAAAGGTGGCTTGTAGGATTAGGCGAACAAAGGAGAAGGACGGAGATTTACTCCAGATGTATCAGGGAAGAGGAACTTTAAGCCTCGTTATAATGGGCAGTTGACTACCAGAGGCGGTGGAGCTGAGAGTTAATAGAGACAGAGCAGGAGGAGGTTTGGTCAGCCAGATATTTCGGCTGGAGGACCCAGGTCAGGGCATATAAGTAAGTCTTTCGCCAGTTGAACTGGGAAGCCCCTATGTTTGAGTTGTGGCAAACACCACGGTGACAGTGTTATAGTGGAAGGAATGTCTGTTACCAATGTAGGTACATAGGCGACTACAAGAGGGAATGCTCTTAGTCGATCCCAGAAACCCAAACGGAAAAGAAAGTAACATCTCAGACAGTAAATCAGCCTAGAGTGGTTGAAGCTGGAGGAAGGTACCAACGAAGCCAAGCAAAATAGCATAGCTAGAATGCCCACGATAGGAAGTAAATGATTATGCTATGACCCAATAAGAGGCCGAGGAAGCGCCTGATGTTATGACCGGTATGATAATTATTTGTAAACAACCTGCATATGTGTTGTTAGATCCAAGAGCAACTCATTCATTTATTTCCAACATGTTTGCGCTGACAATTGATAAGGTGTTACAAAATATGTTTGAAGACCTATTTATTTTTACTCCTGGAGAAACTCATTCATTAGTAAGGTGGTTGTAGTAAAAGAAATTTATAAAGACCCTGAAGAATGCCATCTTAAAAGAGGCTCATAGCACAGCCTATGTGATGCACCTAGGCAATACTAAGATGTACAAAACATTAATGAAGTCTTACTGGTGGTCTGGAATGAGATGAGACATAGCAAAGTAGGTAGATAGATGCTTTGTTTGCCAACAGGTTAAACCTTAACATCGGAGACTGACAAGATTACTTAATCCATTTTCAGTACCAAAGTGGAAATGGGAACATGTTACTATGGATTTCTTATTTAGATTGCCCAGGATCCCGAATGGATATGGTGGCATATAGGTAATTGTGGATAGGCTTACTAAGACTGCCAAATTCTTATCGGTCAAGATCACTTTTACACTCGATGGTTGTCCAAGCTATATGTTGATAGAATAGTGAGCCAGTATGAAGCTTTAGTATTGATTCTATTAGACTGAAACTCGAGGTTTACTTCAAAATTTTTTCTTAGATTACAAAAGGCTCTTGTTACAAAATTACATTTTATTATCGCATTACATCCGTAGACGGATGGGCAGTCAGAGCAAATTATTCAAACTTTGGAAGATATGTTGAGAGCTTGTGTGTTTTAGTTCAAAAGTAGTTGGGATACACACTTGCCATTAATGGAGTTCACTTATAATAATTATTATCATTCTAGCATTGGAATGACTCCATTGTTTGGTTGTATGTCCTAAAACTCGCAGTTTGTAATCTTTATACATATACTATTTGCAATAAAATTTCATTAAGGTTTATTCAGTAAAGTTATTATTAAATATGTAAATTGTACTTGGAAAGCCTAAATTCAATAAACCAACGAACCCCTGGCTATAGCATGAATACTTAAACTATACGTAAGGACATAAAAGAGGATCAACTTTAGGTATACAGCTGAAACAGTCTATAAGTATAAGGATAAGGTTGGATACCTTATCTTGGGGACACTATGGATGCTACCTGCTTTGTATTTGATACAAACGATGTGATCTTGAAATCGTTCATGTGGAGACATGCGAGTGGAAGCATCCAATGCAAAAGATNCAATCTATAAGGATAAGGATAGGGTTGGGTACCTTATCTTGGGGACACTATGGATGCGGCCTGCTTTGTATTTGATACAAACGATGTGATCTTGAAATCGTTCATGTGGAGACATGCGAGTGGAAGCATCCAATGCAAAAGATGTTTGTATAAGATTAAACCATGAAATAGTCACTTGTCTTTATAACACTGTTTACTATTAAAACTGACTATTTCAACTCAATGAACTAAGGTAACTTGATCTCAATCCTGACCTAACTATGAACTTCTGTTTATTCGGGATTATTCTTTAATCTACAATGGCGAGAGTGGTTGAACATTGTCACTCAATAAGCCTCCCATTTTAAGGGGTAAAACTGGGTAGATAGCTAAAAACATAGTCCTATAAGATGGAATTCACTCCTACACGATTTTAGCGTTAGCAGATAAATTGTTATTTTAAGTACTAACTCCTACTCTTGAATAAGGGACCCCACCCTCTTTATGACTGAGATGGACACGGTTTATTGGTAGGACCGTAAACCAATTATTCATTAGTGGTTCAGTGGAGACTTAAGGAGTAAGATGTATTATAAGAGTAAAACGATAATTTTGACCCAGTTGTAAATACGAACAACCTATGAAGGATCGACTTACTCATCATGGTTAAATCAAGTAAATAGAAATATATCTACGGTGAGGAGAGTGCAACTACTGGACTTTAGTGGAGTGACTTGATAATTAACGAATGCTGATTAATTCGATTGAAAGAGCTTAACCAATTAATCTTGGATAGTTGGACCTCATGATCTGTAGGTTTATTAGGTCCTTCTATTAGCTCATAAATGGATTAAACCTAAGAATAGGTGTGTTGAAAAAATTTAAAATTTTCAAATTCAGATTAAGGATTTGGATATTATATGCGATATAATATAATGTCTAATTATTGACTTAAACAAAATTGGAGAGATGAAAAATATTTAAATATGATTTAAATATTAAATACATGAATAGGGATTCATATTTATGAAATTAGTAGTTTAATAATTTAATATTTGATATTAAATTATTTTAATTAATTAAAATTGCTTTAAATTAATTATTTGAATTATTTTATATATAAAATTAAAATTTGAATTTATTGAGATTCAAATAAAATGATTTTGAGAAAATCAAATTTTTTTAATTTCATTTTTAATAATTTTTGTGAAAAATTATTTTTAAAATTAAAAATTTCATAGTGGGTTTTTCTCACTTTAGACACTACCAATTCTACTAAATTGTTGAGAGCTTGGTGTCATCGCGTGAGCCTTTTGTATTGCATGAATGAATTCTTTAAAACAAAAGAATTCTTAACAGATTTTTTTATGCAAAATTGACAAATTGAAAGAAATTTTTCTTTTTCAATTTTTGACACCAAAACCTTATCCATCTCCAAAATTTAGTCAAGTTCATTCTCAATTTGGGCCCCACTATCAAATCTAAGGGTTAAGAGGATAGTAGGGAAGATCAAGTGGTGGTTTACAAGCCATTGGAGAGGAGATATCGGTTGAAAATTGAGAAATTTGAAGAATTCTTCAAAGGTAAATTCTGAAACCCTATTTTCTGGAAATTGAACAAGCATGCTTAAGATCTTAAATGCTTCCATATGTTCAATATCAACATCATCAACCATATGAGGCATCGTAAGGGAGGCAATGCAGGACTCTGGTTTGTTGGAATGAAATGGGTGAAATGAAATTAATAGGGCTAGAGTTGGTTCAAATCACCTCAGAAAATGTGAACTTGATCAAAGAAAATCTAAAGATAGCTTGGGACCAACAAAAATAGTTATGCAGATAAGCGAAGAAGAGAGCTGGAATTTGAAATTGGGGATCGCGTGTTCCTCAAGTTATCTCCATGGAAAGGAATACTCTGATTTGGTAGGAAGGGAATATTAAGCCTAAGGTATGTAGGACCTTATGACATAGTAGAACAGGTTGGGCCAACAACGTATAGATTAACCTTACCATCAAAATTATCCCAGATACATGATGTTTTTCATGTATCTTTGTTGAAGAAGTACGTACCAGACCCTTCACACATTCTGCAAGTTCAACTAGTCCATTTTAAAGAAAACTTATCCTATGAAGAAGAACTAGTGCAGATTTTGGATAGGAAGGAACAAGTGCTGAGAAACAAAATTATTCCGTCAGTGAAAGTGTTGTTGTAACACCCCGCACATTTTTTTAGTAATAATGTAATTTCAGTAACTTTATTATTTGGAATTTGAGTAATTGTTATTAGTTGGAGGGCATTTTTGGAATTTTGGACTTCAAGTATAAGTGCGGGAATTTAATTGTTGATGTGAAATTATTCAAATTGAAAATTAATTGCAGGAATTAATTTTCTTTTGAAACGGAAAGGAATTTAATAGTAAAAGAAATTTAATAGTAAAACGGAAAGGAATTAAATGTAATGGAATTTAATAGTAAAACGAAAAGGAATTAAATGTAATTATACTTATTTCCTTTTTTGTTTTATTATTATTATTGTTGTTGTTGTTTTTTTTTATAAAAAGTCAAACCCGACCTCCTATCTGTTCGTTTTCTCCTTCCAATGAACAACGACAATGCCCACGATCTCCAACCAATGTCCTCTAACACCACAACATACAACTTCAACAGCCACAACGCTTGCGAGTTAGATTTGAGTTACCCACTTCTTAATGACTGCAAATTTCGAACAACAACCAACAAGGATTAAAGTTGTTTTGCATGTTTGTTTGATTCAAGGTTCCATTAGGCAAGGAAGAGGTTGAGCTTCTAGTTTCTAGAGTTTGCGATTAGAGGTAAGTAATCTTACTACTGGAACTGCCCACGAGCCAGGCATTAGATGTATGCTAGCATGATAAATGTATATTATGGCAGAATGTTAGCATGATAGACTGATAGTATAATATGATCAAAGTATGTTCTAGTACGAGATTTGAATTATTTATTTATGCACATGGACACTTGGATGCTAGTATGAGATGGTATGTGCTTCCGTATGGTTTTATTTGATCTGATGATGTTGAGGTATACATGTATGTTGTAAAACCATGATGTTGAGGTTTATATGTATGTCATAAATTCGTATAGTGATGATTATGATATTGAGACCGTGCAAATGTCCTTACTGATTAGTTAGATGACCATTAGATTTTGTGTTTCCATCGAGATCCACTAGTTTTTGTTTTCTTCAGGATTCACCAGTTTGTGTTTCCTTCAAGATTCACCAGTTTGTATTTCCTTCGGGATTCACCAGTTTGTGTCTCTTTTGGGATTCACCAGAGGTAGTGGGCATACTTAACTACAGTAGGATAGGACCCAATCTCCTTCTTATTTCATGTGCATATGTGTCTCATGAAGATTAGAGCAGTTTATATGTTTCATTAGAGGTGGGTATCTAAAGGACATAGATGCCCAGCCTGACCCCAGTAGTGGGGTTACTTACTGAGTATTTTATACTCATTCTTTCTCATGTTGTTATTTCAGGTAAAGGTAGACATGCATCGGTGATGGACAAGAGGAATTCGTGATCGAGCCACTAGGACTAATTTTTACGCTTCCGCATCATGAGATTTAAAGTTCTTTTCATGTTTCTCTTAACTTTTAGTTTTGATGTTTAAAACTTACATGTAAGAATTGTTTTCAGACTTATTTATTATCCTTTATGATTTATGGGTACACTACTATTGTTTTTGTATTTGAATTTAATGAAAGTCTTTTGAACTTACCTTATTTAATTAGCATTTATTTTGCCATAACCGGTGTCGTTTTGAGTTCCATGTATGCATGTATTTAGTAACGGCCTAACTTAAGTCCTAGGGGGTTTGGTCGTTACAGTTGGTATCAAATCCCATGTTTTGGGTTATGTAGACTGACTTACTATGTAAGTCTAGATTGTCCCTGTGGCCATGAACGGATTCCTCGTTATCTCTAGGTACGTCTTATCATTTACAAGTTTTATGATAGTTGTGCACTAAAATATTTGTTTAGCTTAAACGCACCAGTTATGTTCTAATGCTAGGTCAGTGACTCGTTAGAAGTTATTATAAGAGGATTTTCAGGTACAACACTACAGAAGGAGAAAAATAAAATAGAGTAAATTATGAGGTCACTTGGCACTAGTTAATCTCATGGAAATTATGTTAGAAACGAACAAATATATACCTCAGTTTAGCAATGTTAAAGGTTGATGAAACTATGTAGAGTTATGACAACTTAGGAATGAAGGTATTTAAATGTTTAAGCCGAAGAATAAAATTGTCAAGACAGGAATTGATCAAGGACTAGTGTTATGTTTTGTGTTGGATAGTGCAATCGGTGGTAGTATAAATACATAGGCCAATGCTCAAGTATAAGGTTAAAAGTTGTTTTATGAATAAGGAGGAAAAGAAGAAGAGTCTATAGATTTATTAAAGGTTTTGAGATATTAAAAACCCAACATTTCGAGAAGAATTTTAGAAAGGATTCATAAGTCATAATCAATTGGGTAATACTACGACTTGATGAACTAGGTAAAATATATGTAATGATATAAAGAATTCTTTTGGAATATCTAGCTAGGTAGATGTCATTAAAGGAAGCTAAAATAGTTGGACATGACCTTGGACTTAAAGGGGTTAAAGCAAGGTGTTATTTGTTTAGGTTGAAGGATTATTTTAGTATACCTAGACTAAACCCAAAGCCTTATTGTGTTAAGGAGATCCAAGTTAGACAAATTTGAAGAAATAAAAGTCTTTTGGAGTTTAAACGTATGCAAATTGGCAAAGAGGAATTCTACAAGATGAAAATTCATAGTGAAAGAGATAAGATTTATGGAGGAGTTAAGTAAAATATAATTTAGTAAAGAGATTATGTTCCACATGGAAAGTGGAAAAAAAAAGGGAGGTGTCTTGAATTTAGTGGTTTTATCAGAGAAGTGTGAATGAGAGAAAAGTATCCAAGAAAGTTTACTCTTTTGGAAAGAGAAAGAAATTTAATATGTTTGAAACTCCTAGTTAAGTATGGTTAAAGGCTTGATAAGAGGGGTTACAAGGTATTTGTTTTGGTGTAAAAGAATAATACCTCATTATCATGTGGAACTTTAGGAAAATATGTGTTAGATGGAAAGATAGCTTATGTAGGTGATTGGTATGGAACTTTATTTTAACACAAGAATCTGTTACCGAAATAAAAGGTTGAAAAGGGATAAGTTAAAATGGAGTTACTAGTAGTAGATGTTCGACAACTATTGATATGGTATGTTGAGGTTTCATTAGTTAAGAGATAAATCATTGAGGGCATTAGTAATATTTAAGGGATTTTGACTTTGTGTGCAAGTTGGAAACATGAACTAGCAAGACCATTAATTTGATTGAAAAAGGAAATTAATCCAGCTCAAGGTAGGCAAAAGTGGTATATGCACAAAGGTAAGTAAGTTGGATCTTCCAATATAACCATTGGTATAAGAGATAGACTTGGCAATAAAGTTGAGTTCATAGTAAGAAGTTACTAAAAGTGGGTTTGGAGCATTACAAGGTAGTATGTATTCTCTTGCATGGGTAATGAGTTAACAAGCTTTAGGGAGTACGAGTAATCCAAGCTAAGACTTATGAATCAAGAAGGTTTTATAGTTAAAAAAAATGACTTCAAGGATCAATTACAGTTATTACGAGGTTATGAAAATGTGTTATCAATTGACTTATGCTTTACCATCCAGGAACTTCAAAACACCCCTAGAGTTTTTTTTTCCAAGAATAAACTTTCGAGGAAGAAAGTTTTTTGAGGAGGGAAGAATGTAACACCCTGCCTATTTTTTTAGTAATAATGTAATTTCAGTAACTTTATTATTTGAAATTTCAGTAATTGTTATTAGTTGGAGGGCATTTTAGGAATTTTGGACTTCATGTATAAGTACGAGAATTTAATTGTTGGCGTGAAATTATTCAAATTAGAAATTAATGGCAGGAATTAATTTTCTTTTGAAACGGAAAGGAATTTAATAGTAAAATGGAAAGGAATTAAATGTAATTATACTTATTTTCTTTTTTGTTTAATTATTATTATTGTTGTTGTTTTTTTTTTATAAAAAGTCAAACCCCACCTCCTATCTGTTCGTTTTCTCCTTCCAATGAATAACGACAATGCCCACGATCTCCAACCAATGTCCTCTGACGCCGTAGCATACAACTTCAACGGCCACAATGCTTGCGACTTAGATTTGAGTTACCCACTTCTTAATGGCTCCAAATTTCGGACAACAACCAACAAGGATTAAAGTTTTTTTGCATGTTTGTTTGATTCAAGGTTCCATTGGGCAAAGAAGAGGTTGAGCTTCTAGTTTCTAGTTTCTAGAGTTTGCGATTAAAGGTAAGTAATCTTACTACTGCAACTACCCATGGGTCAGGCATTAGATGTATGCTAGCATGATAAATGTATGTTATGGCATAATGTTAGCATGATAGACTGATAGTATAATATGATCAAAGCATGTTCTGGTACGAGATCTGAATTATTTATTTACGCACATGGACACTTGGATGCTATTATGAGATGGTATGTGCTTTCGTATGGTTGTATTTGATCTGATGATGTTGAGGTATACATGTATGTTGTAAAACCATGATATTGAGGTTTATATGTATGTCGTAAATTCGTACAGTAATGATTATTATGTTGAGACTGTGCAAATGTCCTTACTAATTAGTTAGATGCCCATTAGATTTTGTGTTTCCTTCGGGATCCACCAGTTTGTGTTTTCTTTGGGATTCACCAGTTTGTGTTTCCTTCGGGATTCACCAGTTTGCATCTCATTCGGAATTCACCAGTTTGTGTCTTCTTCGGGATTTACCAGAGATAGTGGGCATACTTAACTATAGTAGGATAGGACTCAGTATCCTTCTTGTTTTATGTGCATATGTGTCCCATGAGGACTAGAGCAGTTTATATGTTTCACCAGAGGTGGGTGTCTAGAAGACATAGATGCCAATCCTGACCCCAATAGTGGGGTTACTTACTGAGTATTTTATACTCATTCTTTCTCATGTTGTTATTTCAGATAAGGGTAGACATGTACCGGCGATGGATAAGTGGAATTCGTGATCGAGCCACTAGGACTAATTTTTATGTTTCTGCATCATGAGATTTAAAGTTCTTTTCATGTTTCTCTTAACTTTTAGTTTTGATGTATAAAACTTACATTTAAGAATTATTTCAGACTTATTTATTGTTCTTTATGATTTATGAGTACCCTAATATTGTTTTAGTATTTGAATTTAATGAAAATATTTTGAACTTACCTTATTTAATTAACATTTTTTTTGCCATAACCAAATGTCGTTTTGAGTTCCATGCATGCATATATTTAGTAACGACCTAACTTAAGTTCTAGGGGGTCTGGTCGTTACAGTTGTGGAGGAACTACGAGATAGAGGAAGCTACGTGGGAGACAAAAGAGCAAATGAAAAGTAGATACCCACATCTCTTTGTATGAGAAGCTTAAGGAAAATTTTGAGGACAATTTTTTTTAAGAGGAAGGTATAAACCCTAGAACTTGGCCATCTAAGTAGTTATACTTAGAACTTACTTTGTTGTCAAAGATTTGACTGTTAATTTCATTGTAAACCATGTTATACATGTTGTTAGTATGTATAGGTATGAAGAGAAGGAAAATATTCTACTTATTAGGCAAGGAAGCTCTCGGGTGGAATGTAGAGGACCCAATACTTAGAAGGAAATTGGATGGTTTGTGGAGTTAGAGCCATGCCATGCGTCTAGGGGCCAAAGTAAAAAAAAAAAAAAAAAAGGATTGGCTAAGTGTAGAATAGGAACCATGCACTAGGGACTTGGGTTTAGAGGTTAGTAAGGATAAGTCGAGCGTCAGTGTTGGTCGTAGTTAGCAAACAACAGATGTTGGACTCATTAGAGGTTGAATTGGCAAAATGAGGCAGTGTGCAAGCAATCAAGCATCCAAGGCATGATGTTAGGTAAAAAGTTGGTGATGCACGCGTTAGCTGCAAGGACTAGACGTTAGTGGCTATATACGAGCCATTTGTAGGCATTGACATTGGCATGCAGTTTAACATTGGAGGTGCGTTGATTTATGCAGGTTAATTGGGACTATGTTGGTTGAACAAAGTGTGAAGGGACACCTAAGTTAGGCAAGGAATGTGGTGGTTGTGCATACAGTGGCCGAGAGAGGGGTTGGAGTGAACGCAAGCCTTAGACGTTAAGGTAAATAAGAGGAGTTAGATTAATCACTCGGTTAGTGGACTAAGTGGCATTATTAGGGGCTTTAAACATGAGTTAGTGGCCTAGGTGTCTCCAGATTAGGCCACTAGGTCATGCAAGCCTTCATATAAATATGAGTTGAAAAAGGAGGAATCAGTTTTGCCAATTTTTCCCGTGCCAAGGCTGTGCATTTTCAACTAAAGTGTGCTTCAATCGGTTTTGAAGGGAACATAAGGCCGCTAAAGAGAAATTCCCACAAATTCATGTTGAAAATTTGAAGAATCTGAAGAGTGTTCCAAATTTCTGGTTCACCTGAGCAGGATAAGAGGATTGGAGAATTTTGAGCTGATCAAGCGAAATTGGGAGCTAAAATTTTATGATAAAAGAGATAAGATGATTAGAAAAAAGTTCTTAGAAGGAAATTTTGTAAGATAATGTATGGATTTTAAGTAATAAGAGCTAAAAGTTAGATCTGGAAATGTTGTGGATGAACAAGCAGGCAACTACAACCGAAGAACGAGCGAGCAGCTGGGCTAAGTGGGAAGATGCATGAGTGTGCACGGGCATTGGCACGGGTGTGTGCACGAGGTTATGCATTGAGACCGTGCGGTAGAAGGGTGCCATCATCAAGAATGCACCAAGTCTAGTGCCCATTGAATGCCCAACGCCTGAATGGTTTGTGCGTACTCTAGAGCCTACCTAAGTGTCTATTCGCATGTGCCTTATGCCTAACCGGCCAAGCAGCATGTTGAACAGCTAAGTGTTGAATGATAAGTTGGTAGGAGGCCAGGCATTGGTAAGCTTGTAAAGGAGATTCTAAGTGAATTATTAAGCTCTAATCTTAGAGTTAAGCTCAAAGGGAGCCATTGTTGTCATAGAGTAGTATTTATCTATGTCATAGAGAAAATGGAAATAGAAGAAGCCTATTACCCTTGGGGGTAACAACAAACAGTGAGTGACTAAGTTTTAATAAGGATTTTCCCTAACATAATTTCTATGATTTAAGTTAAAAGTTTTCTAGAATGGTCTTAACACATGGTTGCTTGGAGTATAATATGTTTACATGAGTATAACATGAGAGTATAATATGTTTATATGAGTATAACATGATTTTAATTAAGAGATTCTCCAACGCATGATTTCAGCATAAGGAAAAATATGAGTTTGATGCAAGGTCCTTCTTTTTTAGAGACTAAGGCCTTTTGTAAAGCAAGCATACATTTTTAGTAAACTTTGTGCCAATGTTTCTAAGAGTGTTTATTTCGTTGAAAGCATGTTTTAAGCTCCAAAGTAAGAAAACTCTTGAGAGGAATTTTATGAAGCATACTTAAGTTTTTATGATTAATACTATGTGTTGATAAGAATTTCTTTAAGCGAACTACTTCTCATGACTGTACCTATGTTATGCTCTTGAAGAATTCCTAATATTTGAAACACTATGACTTTAGCCTAGTATCATGTTTTAAGTGTTTTACCAAATAAACCCGATACTCAAGAAGATGAAGGTATCTGGGTCCCCTGATACCTAAGAAGACAACGATATCTGGGGTATGCATATTAGAGTTATTGTTGTCCTTTGGGGCATATCTACGTGCATTTATGATTAGTAACATTGACGCTGATTGTATTGAGATTGCTTTAAATCAATTAAGGTAATCTACGTTGAGTGATTGAGCAAAAGGGCTCTCCCTCAACTAAGACAAAGAAATATGATTGTTTTGAAAAATAAACCAAAGATGATTGAGATTTCCAGGATTTTATATACTCATAGAGATGTTATGTTCTTTTATGTAAAATTAGTGTTCCTTAACCCTGACTAATGAAAATATGTATATGTTTAGTCAGTAGATTATGTTTACTTATAAAGTTCTTTCTATACATATGATCTTAAATATCACTCACTGGGAATTTTAAGCTCACCCTTTCAAAATGTTTTCGTTTTTCCAAATAGCAGTCAATTCCCCGGAGCATAGTTGATCTGCCAATCTGCCACAAACTCAAGATCTCAGAGAACTGGAAGTTTAGGTGGTCCTTTTTGTTTTGTTTAAATTTTAACGCTGTCATTTACATATTAGGGGGTAAGGGTAGAACCCTAAGTGGTACTGCTGTAATACAAAACCATGCAAAGTTGTTTTGGTTATGTATATAAGTTTATGAGTGGTTTTGCTTGATGACGGAATTGTATACTTGTGAGTCTGGACGAAGATTTATGGAAGGAAAATCTATATACATAACTATTATCAGGTCCAGCGGATGTGAAGGAAATAGGTCTCGGGAATAAGATAGGCAGTAGGTGTCGTAAGGGAGTTAGCATCTACTATCTTCACATCTTCTTCCAGGTTAAAAGGGTGATCTGAGTGAAGGTTGAAAACTTAATAGAATAGTTTTGTTACTTTCACTTAAGTTATCAAAGGTCTTATTTTCATGATACATATGCATGTAGTAACGTCCTTACGGTATATCTAGAAAGATGGGTCGTTACAGTTGGTAACAGAGCCTAGGTTTTTAGGTTTTGTAGACTAATTTATTATATAAGTCCGATTATCCTATTGGCCATTAATGGATTCTTCATTATCGGCAGGTACGTCCCCTAAAAAAAGGCTCTAGAATTATATGCATGGAGTATTGCTTGATTTACAGTTGTAGTTGCCATGTTTCTGTTGGAATAGAATTTGATATAAATTTACTATGTGTGAATGTTAGGATATGGCACCAAAGCTTAGAGTAAAAAGGAAGGTTAGAGGAGAGATTCAGGATCCACAAGTCTAGGACCCCTAAGTATGGGAACCCCAAGCCCAAGACCCTTCTGCATTGAGAGTGCAAAAGGATGGAGCCAGTGGGAGTCAGAATGTTCTGGTAGCTTCTACTTTACCTAGGACCCAAGTTGATAAGGAGGCAAGAATTAGGGAAGATGGTACATCATCCTTGTTGGCGAGGATACAAGAGCTAGTCCGTTGTGCAGTGGTAGAGCAGGTAACTCAAACTAATTGGACACAGTAGGTACCAATACCACCAGTTTAAATGCAACCAACCTAAACCCAGGATCAAAATGTGCAGGATCTTTCTGTTCAAGTAAACACTGTTGGCAATGTCCTAAAACTCGCAGTTTGTAATCATGAAAACATATTCTATTTATCAATAAAAGTATTGTTGAAGCATTTATTCAATAAAAGTGTTATTGAAATTTCATTATGTAGTAAAATTCAATAAACGAATCCATGGCTATAGTATGAATGCTTTAATTTTATGTAGAGACATAAAAGAGAATCAAGTTATCATATATAGCAAAAAAATGTCTATAAGTATATGGATGTGATTGGGTACTTCATCATGGAGACACTATGGATGCGGCCTACTTTGTATACTAATACAAAAAATGTGATCCTGAAATTGTTCATGTGGAGACATACGAGTGGGGGTATCCTATGCAAAAGAGTTTTGCATAAGACAAGACCACGAAATAGTCATTTTTCTTTATAATGACCATTTACTGTTAAAACTAACTATTTAAATTCGATGACATAAAGTAACTCCATCTTAATCTTAATCTAACTATGAACTCCTGTTTATTCGGGATTATCCTTTTATTTGCATAGATGGCAGTAGTTCAACAACACTGCTCAACAAGCCTCCTATTTTGGGAATAAGACTGGATAGATAGCTGGGGACATAGTCCCGCAAGATGGAATTCACTCCTACCCGTTGTAGGGTTAGCAGATAGATTGTTCTCTTAAGTACTGATTACTGGTCTTGAGAAAAGGGGCCCCGCTCTCTCATAGCCGAGAAGGATATGGTTTATTAGTTGAACTATAAATTAATTGTTCAATAAAGGATTAGTGGAAGCTTAAGGAGCAAGATGTATTTATAGGGGTAAATCGATAATTTTGACCTAGCTATAAATATGAACGACCTGTGAAGGATTGAATTACTGATTATGGTTAAATCAAGTGGACATAAATATATCTATAGTGAGGAAAGTACAACTATCGAGCTATAGTGGTATGTCTAATAGTTAACAAATATTGATTAATTCAGTTTAAAGAGTTTAGCCAATTAATCTCAAATCATTAGAGTTCATGATCTGTAGGTCCATAAGGTCCCTCTACTAGCTCGTAAAAGATTAAACCTTGTATTAGAAAATCGAGCAAATTTGAAGTGTTCAAATTCGAAATTAGGATTTGGAATTTGAAATGTTCAGTTTTGATTTTAGGGTTTGGATAATTACATTCCATATAATTAACATTTAAATTTGTTGCAAAATTAAACATAATTGGAGAATTTAAACTATTTAAATATTCATTTAAATATTGATTAGATTAATTGGATTCATGTTTGAATTAGGTGTTTTATTAATGCAATGCCACCGTTGCAATGCCCTCTGGCACTCGTGGCATGATTTGTCAACCGTTGCAACGCTCTTCTTAGTGTTGCAATGCTATGTTCGTTTTCTATAAATACATTTGTTCTCCTTTAGGTCAAGATATGCTAAAAATTCTTAGAGGCTGAAGGGATATGAACTTGGTGGTTATGGAGGCCGAGGAAAGGCTTGGCTATTTTCTCTTACATTCATGTTTTCGGTATCATTAGGATAGATTTTAGTTTATTTTGGATTGTAAACATGTAGTGGCTTGAACTCTTGAATTTGTCTATGAATTTATGAGTTAATCTTCATCTAGTTTCTTGGATCAAGTATTCGATGTCAATTTCATGAGTTTCCTGCTTTTAATTGATTCTTGCAATTCAGAATTGTGTTTCTATTTGAATCAATTTAAATTCTCAAGCATGATTATTGATGTTAACTTTCACGCTTTATCGTGCATGCTAATGATTCTTAGTCTTGCTAAGTTCCTGACTAGCAATAGTAAATTAGGCATTTGATGGCTATTCTTAGATATATGCTAGTTGCTAGGTTCAAAGATAAAATTGGTTAATTGAAATGCCTTTTTTTTAGAGTTAATCGACATAATTGAATCCTAAATCGTAATGCATCTGTTTTAAGTTCTATATGGCCGCTATCGAACACAATAGAATTGAGAAGCATGTAGATTAGTTAGGGTATGACCTTTCCGACCTTAATTATTAATTAGGATGCTTTCTTGGTTAGATCCATTCCAGTTATCCACCTTTGTAGAAGCTAGGTAGATCGAATCGAGCGAGTAGTTATGCATGCATAATTCGATTACATAGTCAATTGGCTGAAAACAATGATTAAAATTACATTGAATGTCTAACTTGATCTGAGAACTAGATGAGCCAATTCATATTTACATTTATCCCTTGCAATTTATTATCCTGCATGATTTCAAATTAATCAAAACTCAAAACCTCGTTTTTATTATTCTTCCACAGTCAAATTTAACTTAAGAGGGGATTAATTCTATGACTCTCTGTGGTTCGACCCCGTACTTACTACTATTGTTATGTTTTTGTAGTGATAGGAGTAGTTCGATATTATAAATTTTCTTTTGATTTGATTCGTAGTTCTTTTGGGGGCGACACCAAAAAGGCCATCGAACACGGTTCAACCTATTTTAGAGGGTTGGAGAATTGGTTTGGGTGACTTGGTTCTGGTTCGGGTTATTTCCTAAAGTCTAAAAGCTATTGGAAGTCGGTTTTGTTTATTACTGTAATATTTTAGGCTAATGGTTTGCTTGAAACGCCAAAATTGGTCCATATCAATGTGTATTTAATTATTTGTACATTGTGAATGTATGTTATAATTAAATAAATCTTGTATGTGCATATAGTATGCCATGTAGATTTAAAATCCAACCATAGAAAACATGTAGCATGCATTGAAAGTATGTTATAAAGAGTTACAATATGTAGTATGCATGTTTAGGGTTCAAGTATTTAATATAAAATCTTATATTAAATCCCAAAATGCTTGATGAATGTTATGAATGATCAGCATGTCGATTGTTATATAATTGTTATAAAAATCGGATTAGACATTTAAAAATCCACAACAAAGAAAAGATGCATGCTCACTTAGATTAACAAATAACAACTTGTTTAAATAGTTAAAATAGGTCGTTATCTTGTAAAATTTGGTTAGAAACTCAACTAATCTATAATCCTGTCTAAGACTAAAGGTATTTAAGCTGATGGTTTACAGAACATTTCCTACCTGGGGATTATAACCGAATAATTGAGTAATGTTAACCCAGTTTTATGAGCATGCATGAACGATGTAAGGTTTTAGAACTGGTTTATCACCTAGACATCATAGGTTTAAATCCAAATATAAATATTATACTTGGATAATCACCTAGACTTAGGTTGTTTTATTAGCTAAAATATACCTAAGTAAATGTTTACCCAAAACAATAGAACACTTTATTGAAAGATTAATAACACATGCAATATGTTGTTCTCAGATCTCACATCCTTAAGAGCTCACACGATCAGATTCATGCTCAGCTTCGTGTCACCTTGGAAGTGACCTCCATTAGATAAATGTTTGCATGGATCAATAGCAAGGTAAATAGGGAAAGTAGTTCATAGTAAGTGGATGCAGGATATGTATCAACGTGTCTTGCGGTCTCTTCCATTAGTTATGATCGTGAGATTCCTATGTTATCCTTGCTTGTCGTTTTTATGCGACATAAGCCAGTCGTTTTATGGCGACTATCCCCTCGAATGGTTGTAACATGAGATTCAAAACACCTCAAACTCTAGAAATGGATAGGATTTCTTAGGTCAATTCCCAACATTGACTCTCCAATTTGGTAGCATCATTGGGATCAACCTTTGAGGTCTGAAAATGGAGGGTTACACTTACAAGAATTACTAAGTGATAGTATGTTCATGACCCAAAATAGTAACTAAATGACAATAGGAATATGACTTATTTTGGAATTAGTATTTAGTAAAACATGCCTTGCTTCAGTGAAGGAGTATTTGACTGCCCCTCTATAGCTTTTATTCTGACTCACTAAAGTATCGTTGCAAATAAAATAATGAAATTTGGGCACATTATTAATTTTTTGAAACATGATTGATTTTAAAAGAAATTCACTAATAGAATTTGTTTATACTTTCAAAGATGACTAGCTCATTTATACAGTTACTGGCTTTTGAGAAACTTAACGGGGACAATTACGCTACATGGAAATCAAACATGAATGCAATATTGGTAATAGATGATTTTAGGTTCATTTTAACTGAGGAATGTCCTCCTAATCTGAACTCAAATGCAAACTGAACTATTCCAGAAGCATATGACAAGTGGACAAGGGCCAATGAAAATGCCCGAGCCTATATTCTTACCAGCATATCTAATGTTTTAGCGAAGAAACACGATCGCATGCATATCGCAAAAGATATTATGGAATCTCTACAGGGGATGTTTGGATAACCGTCATTCTCCCTTAGACATCATGGCATCAAGTATGTTTATAACTCTCATATGAATGAAAGGGCCTCTGTTAGAGAATATGTCCTAGACATGATGGTCCATTTCAATGTGGTAGAAGTAAATAGAGTTGTCATAGACGAGAAAAGTCAGGTCAGTTTTATTCTAGAGTTACTTCCAAAGATCTTCTTACAGTTCTGCACAAATGCAATGATGAACAAAATAGAATATAACTTGGCCACTCTTCTTAATGAGCTACAGACTTACCAGTCTCTCTTGAAAACTAAGGGACAGGAAACAGAGGTAAATGTTGTCACTGTAGATAAAAGAGGATCGTCCTCTAAGATAAAGTCTGACTCTTCTTATTCTTCGAAGAACAAAAGTGTTTAGATGAAAAAGAGTAGGGGGAAGAGGAAGGATCCTATTGACACAAAGGCAAGGCTAAAGTTACAAACAAAAGAAAGTGTTTCTACTGCAATGAAGACGGGCATTGGAAGAGAAACTGCCTGAATACCTTGAAGAAAAGAAAGTGGAAAAAGGAAAATCAAGAAATTAGTTTATGAAGAATGCTTGCAGATGAAGAGATAACTCTCAATGTTATGAACAACGGAGGCTATCTCAGAAAATCAGTGGGAGTTCTTGAAGTTTCTTTTAAAAGATAGATCCATTATATTAGATAACGTACTTCTTCTTAATATAAAGAAAAGTCTTATATCTATCTTTTGTAAGAACAATTGTATAAAAATATCCTTTTTAACATAAATGAGGTGTTCATTAGCAAAAGATGTATTTTTATATGTTCTACTATAAAACAACATCTATGTTAAAACCGACCAAAGCATAAGCAATTTCAAATATTCAGAAACTTAAAATGGCTAAACAACAAAAGGCAAAGTTCTCTTCAAGTACTTATATTTGAATTAAAGATTTGGTCACATAAATCTTAATATGATTGAGAATGATTAAAAATGGTCATCTAAATCAGTTAGAAGATAACCTTTTAACATTATGTGAGTCTTGTCTTAAAGATAAGATAACCAAAAGATCTTTTATAAGAAATCGTCTTAAGAGCCAAAGAACCCTTAAAGCTCGCACATTCAGACTTCTATGGTTCGATGAATATCAAGGGGGGTATGAATATTTCCTTGGTTTTATTGATGATTATTCAAAATACGGTTATATATACCTAATTGATCATAAGTATAAAACACTTGAAAAGTTCAAGGTGTATGAAAAATGTTTAGGTAAAACAATCAAGACAGTCTGATATGATCGAAGTAGAGAGTACATAAAATCTTAGATGTCCATAACTATTTGATAGAATATGGAATCCAGTCACAATTCTCTTGGGAAGAAAAATAGAACACTGTTAGACATGGTTCGGTTGGAAGATGAGCTATGCTCAGTTGCCTAAATTGTTTCGAAGTACACAATAGTGACTGTTATATACATTTTTAACATTATTCCATTAAAAGGTTTTCTAAAACTCCATATGAGATGTGGAAAGGTCGTAAAAACTATTTATGACAGGTAATTATGTAGGATTGTATCAACAGCAGTGGAAGCATAAAGATCATCTAAGCACTCAAATTCACTAATTTTGGCAAAAATATAAAGCATGCTTTTGCAGAAAAAAGTGACTTTCAAGACATACATCTTGTAGAACTTCTTCAAAGCTCCTTCACTAGCTACTATATTCTCCAAATCTTATTGTAGACCACCTCAAGATATTCCCCACTATTCTCTTGGTGCTCTAGATTGAGTTGTGGGACTCAAAACAAGCTTGAATCAAGGATAGAAGGAGAAATGCTTACTGTAGAAAATCAGCTGAAGAACACTTTCTTCAAACAAATTTTTCTCTCAAAATCTCTATGGATTGATTCCCCGATTTTCATTCCAATCTCTTCATTATATTGCAGATCAATATGCAAAAAAAAGAGTTGCATGAGTTGCAACTCATGCTTGGAGAAGACAAGGCAAAGATATTGCTTCATGTGTGAGCTACTTGGTGATGGATAAAGGAAAAATCTCTTTTTTCCATTTAAGTGTTTTGTTTTCCAAATTTTCCAATTTTATCTAAAATTCAAAATTCAATTTTATAAAATCTATTTTGATTTTAAAAATGAAAATTTAATTAATTTCATAAATTAATTATTAAATAAAACTTAATTAATTCAATATCAAATATTAAATTAATTTTAACACATATCCATCTTTATATATTTAAATTATATTTAAATATATAAATTCTCCTATTCCGTTTTCTAAAATTAAACATATAATTATATCTCATATAATTACTAATTTCCTTAATTCTAATTTGAATATTTCACATTAACTTATCACGTTATTCTAGAGCTAGTCCGTTACGAGCTAGTAAGGGGACCTCGCAGACCTATAGATCATGGGCTCCAACGATCCGAGATTAATTGACTAAACTCATTAGACCAAATTAATCTCCATTCGTTAACTAATGGGTCACTCCACTAAAGCCCATAGTTGCACTCCCCTCACTGTAGATATATTATGTCCACATGATTTAACCATAATCAGCAAGTCGACCCTTCATAGATTGTTCGTAATAACGGTTGGGTCAAATATCGGTTTTACCTCCAAGATTACATCTTCTTCCTCAAGTCCCTACTGATCTTCTAATGAACAACTGGTTTGTGATTCGATCACTAAACCAAACTCTCTCTGCCTAGTGAAAGGGTGGGGCCTCTTGTTCAAGAACTGGATTCAGTACTTGAGAGAACAACCTTTCTCCTATCCCTAAATCGGGTAGGCGTGAATTTCATCTTGCACCCTATGTCTCCAGCTATCTATCTGGTCTTACCCCTGAAATGGGAGTCTTATTGAGCCGGCGCTGTTGAGCCAACCCTCAACTATGAAAATCTAAGGACAATCTCGAATAAACAGGAGTTCATAGTTAGCTCAGGATTAAGATCAGGTTACATGGGTCATCTAGGTGAAATAGTCAGTCATAAACAGTAAACAGCATTATAAAGTAAGAGTGACTTATTTCTTGGTCCTGATCTTATGCAAACTCATTACATAGGACGCCCCCACTCCTCATGTCATAACATATACGAATTAGGATCACATCGTATGTAGCACTTTACGACTCTTTGTAACAACTACAGAGTAGGCCGCATCCAGTGGTGTTACTAGAATAAAGTACCCAACCTCATTCATGTACCATAGATCATTTTGACTATTTACTCGAACTGATCCACTCTTATGTCTCCACATAAAGTTTAAGTACTCATACAATAATCATGAGTCTTAGTTTATTGGATTTAGAATTTCATACAATTTATGAGATTAATAACAAGTATATTGATAATATAAAATGTTTATTATTTTACAAACTGTGAGTTTTAGGACATAAAACCCAACAAAATATTGTTTAAATATTTTAGAATTTGGGAAAGACTGGCACATGTGTTGGTGCCAAACCTTAAGTAATTGGAACATCGTTCAAAATAGTATGCTTATCCGTAGGCTACCCAAAATTAGTATACTTCTTCAACCCATCAGAAAATAAAGCTTTTATATCGAAAAATGTTATTTTACTTGAAGAGGTACACATGAGAGATCATAAATTATTGTATCAAGTTTCTATAGTAGTTATAGAAAATCAACAAGAGTTGTTGATTAAGCTGACCATGAAACTAGAGTTGTTAAGACTGGTCAGATGCATCTTCCTCAAAAATTTGGGTGTGCCTTGATGTAGTGGGAGGATTGTATGACAACCTAACTATAACATGGGTTTAGTAGAAATTCAAATCATCGGTACTTGGTAATGGCATCGAGAATAAAAAATTTGATGGTATAAGATGCATTCACTATTTGTTGATAATTAGAATTCTATTGTATACTGGTATTGTGCAATTGAGATTACATGAAGGACTTGATTAAAACTAGAGTTCTTCAGCTGAGGTGGGATAGAAAGGCAGTGTAATTTTGGCAGAAAAATCAATTAAAGAACGGTTCTTTAATTTATGTAGAAAATCAACTCTCCTCACAAAAAATTCCCCTAAATTCAACTCTTTTTTAATCCTACAATTCAATCTATGATCCAAGAAAATAGTAGGGAAGATCAAATGATGGTCCACATCTTGTTGCTGAATAGATTGAAGTTAAATTTCATAGATTAAAGGAGTTCTACAAAGGTATATCACAAATCCTCTTTTCTATTCTATGAACATGCTTTCTTAGTTACTAAAATTGATGAATTAGAATGCTTAATAATTCTGCTTACTTCCACTAATTGCATGCTAAAGCATATAGTCTTAAAGAATGGTATTAGCATTTGTTCAGCAATAAACCAAAACAACTTATTGATAGAGTAAACATGCAAAATACAGAAGCTAAGATAATCATTAAGCACTCTAATTACATTAATTTGTGTAATAAGCATGCTAAGAACTAGGTTTTAAATAAAAGGGTTTCAAGTTTTACAACCTTTGTAGATTTCCTAAAATTTCTTACAAGTTCCACAAAATTGACCTTCAAAATCTTCATTAGACCAACAAGAGTATCTTCTCTACTATTTTCAGTCTTGGATTGAGTGGTGGATTGCGAGAGAGTTTTAGTGGTTTGGAAAGGGTTTGGAATTTAGAAATTGAAATTTGATTTTATTTTAAATAATTAACTAAACAAATTTAATTAACCAAATAATTTAATATCAAATATGACATTAATAAAACACCTTATTCAAACATGAATCTTATTCATGTAATCAATATTTAAATATTAAACTCTCCAAATACGTTTAATTATATCGAATATAATTATCCAAACCCTAAAATTGAATTTGAACATTTCAAATTCACTCAATATTCTAATCCAAGATTTAAACTTTTACGAGCTAGTAGAGGGACCTTATGGACCTATAGATCATGAGCTCCAACAATTTGAGATTAATTAGCTAAACTCTTTAAATTGAATTAATCAATATTCGTTAACTACCTAGGCATGACATTATAGCGCAATAGTTGCACTCTCCTCAATGTAGATATATTTTTGTCTACACAGTAAGTTGACCCTTCACAGGTTGTTCGTATTTACAACTGGGTCAAAATTATCATTTTACCCCTTTAAATACATCTTACTCCTTAAGCCTCCATTAACCCTCTATTGAACAATTGGTTTATAGTCCAAAAAATAAACCAAATCCTTCTCTTCTATGAGAGGACGAGGCCCCTTTGTTCAAGACTAGGAATCAGTACATAAGGGAACAACTTATCTGCTAACCCTAAAACGGGCATGAGTGAATTTCTTCTTGCAGAACTATATTTCCAACTATCTATCTTATTTTATCCCTATAATGGGAGGCTTATTGAGAGGTGATGTTGAACCACTCTTACCTATGCAGATCAAAGCATAATCCCGAATAAACAAGAGTTCGTAGTTAGCTCAAGATTAAGATTGAGTTACCTTAGGTCATCAATTTGAAATAACCAGTTTTAACAGTAAACAGTTGTTATAAAGAAAAGTGACTATTTTGTAGTCTAGTCTTATGCAAGCACCTTTTGCATAGGATACCCCCACTCGCATGTCTCCACATGAACGATTTCGGGATCACATGGTTTGTATCGATATAAAAAGTGGGTTGTGTCCATAGTATTCCTTAAATGAGGTACCCAATCTCATCGATATACTTATAAACTTTTTTAGGTATATACCAAAAATTGATCCTCTTTTATGTCTCTACATAAAGTTAAGGTATTCATACTACAACCATGGGTTTATTTATTGGATTTTATAACATAATAAAATTTCAATAATAACTTCATTGAATGAAGTCTCAATAATACTTTTATTGCAAAATAAAATATGTTTAAAAATTACGAATTGCGAATTTTAGGACATTCCCAAAACTTACATGTGCTAAGATCATTAGTATTTCTGTAATCATATAAAACAAAAGACTTAAAGTTTCTCCAAAAGAAAATGCCCATCTTTGACAACTAAGACTTGGTCACATAAATCTTAATAGGATTGAGAGATTAGTCAAGAATGGTCTTCTAAAAGAGTTAGTAGAAAATTCTTTGCCTATATGTGAATATTGTCTAAAAGGTACAATGAAAAAATGACCTTTTACTGAAAAAGGTCATAGAGCCAAAGAATCTTTGGAACTTGTACATTCAGACCATTGTGGTCTAATGTTAAGGAAAGAAGAGGGTTGGAATATTTCATCACTTTTACAAATGATTATTCAAGATATGGATATGTTTACCTAATGCAACACAAGTCTGATACACTTGAAAAGTTCAAGGAGTACAAAGCTAAAGTTGAAAATTTTATTAGGTAAAAAGATCAAAATGCTTTGATCTAATTGAGGTGGGTAGTATATGGACATGAGATTCCAAAACTATTAGATAGAACATGGAATCATATCACAACTCTTAGCACCAGGTATACCTCAACAGAATAGTGTATCTAAAAGGAGAAACAAAATCCTATTAGACATGGTTCGATTGATGATGAGTTATGCCTGTCTACCTAACTCGTTCTAGGGTTATGTATTGGAGACTGCAGCCTATCTATTGTACCAGGTGCCATCAAAAAGTATTTCTGGAACACCTTTTAAGCTATAGAGAGATTGTAAAAGTAGTTTACGACATCTCAAGATTTTAGGGGTGTTCGGCCCATATGCTAGTGACTAACTCAAAGAAACAGAAACCACATTTAAAGTTATGTCTCTTTGTAGGCGACTCAAAAGAAATGAGAGGTGGTCTCTTTTATGATCACCAAGAGAGTAAAGTATTTGTTTTGACAAATATTACTTTCTTAGAGGAAGCATAAACTTGTAACGCATGTAATTAAGATATACTGTGATTGATGTTCTATGGTCGAAATAATGCGATACTACAACTACATATGCGTTAATGATGGGTGTTCACATAGTATGCCATGTGTTGTCACAAGTTTCCTTACGATAGAACCAAGTGTAATTCCATCGCAAGTTTCTCTGTGTGATCCGAGGTCGAATACGGGGACTGGTTTAGGTTATTGTGGTATGTTCATGATATATGTGACCAGGTTTTCAATCTTTAAAAATGTGTTTATACAGGTATATAAATTGCGATAAAATAAAGTAAAGCGGTAAAGATGCGATAATAAAAGGAAATACAATAAACCTAAGCAAGATGATATAAGATACAAGCTTCATGTACAAGATGTTGGAGTCAAGGCTGGCTGCGAAAGGTGTACAAAGATGTGAAATGCGGTCACAAGTCTTATGAACATAATAGAAAGAGAAAGACAAATAATATAAACAACACAAGTTCTCAATTACGTTGAAGTTACAAATGTTGTTCCGCTCTTCTCTTGGCGTACACCTTTCAGTGATCGGCCGTACTCTCACATGTTTGTGGTGAAACAGAGACTAACGTCATCAACGTAAGGTTGCTTCCATGTCTGGAAGTACTACTTGCTTTAGTTAACACATTCTTCTGACCTTCTCTCGATAGATCAGAATGGCATCTTCACTTTTGCTTTCACAGGTGAAGATACCGTCTAGCATGCCTTAGCTAAACGCATTTTATATCTTTAACACAGATTAAGTACTTAGTTAAGTCATATTGCTTATCAAGGAATTAAGAAGACATCATGAAGAAAGTGATTGATGGGTGAACGGAAATAGACAGAAGATGGTAAATGAAAGCTATCAAAACATTTAATACGTCTATTAAGCGTTTGATACATGGTGTGTTACAAAAAGATAAAGGAAACATGAAATACAACGATGAAAGAGATAGAACAGATACAAACAAGTGCCAATGACTTGGCACTTATTCGATGGAGATCTGCTTGCTGGATATGATGGATTTGATGGTATGAAGAGCTTTCCTCTCAGGCTTGCTCTACCGGTAGCAAGGATCTTTGCACAGAGCTTTCAATCGGGTGTTTGGCAGGTTAGATCTGAGATTCACCTCTCGGCCTTATCTCGTCTTCTTCCTGGATTTCTTCACTCAAGCACTCGGTTCAACCTTTTCTTTCAACAGTTTTGCAGCATTTACCCTGTATCCCGTAGCATACTTTTTCTCTGAAATCAATGGGGTATTATAGGTGCAGGTCTTTGACTCCGGCCTTGTGGTCCCTACTTGATTATCATGGTAATTTTGAAGATGGAGGGATATTATTCCTTCTGTTATGCAATCAGACCGTCAATTCTACACAACCATTAGTTGTACACGTGTCTCAATCCTCCGCTTTTGCGTTGCTTAGCTGCATCTTTCGATCATGGATTCGCAGGTGGTGTTGTTTTTATTATCGCATGCAGTTAAAACACAGCTTTGGATCGACTATCGCATTGCGCCATCATTGCGGTAATTGTCTCTTCATTGTTGATTGACGGGCGCAATGTGACAGAGATGCATTGATCAGTTTCTCGTGAGTCTTGAGCGCAAGCGGTGACTTGGTCTCCTTCAAAACAATGTAAAATTCGGCTTGTCTTCCATCTTTATGGTGTTAATGGGTGTAATTGCAAACATTTATAATTATTGTAATACTAGGCTAATTTTCATACAATCGGCACATATTTACAAACTTTTGGCCGCAATATCTAGATAAGGTGGCATAAATAACTTGTATTTCTACAAGTTATCAACCATATTAAGGAGCATAAACCAAGAAGTAAAATTGTATTAGATGAACTTTCCAAAGAATCTACTAAATGTTCCCTAAGGGTTGCTAAAGAACCAAGCACCTCAACAAGAGTTGTTGATGTTGCTTTATCTAGTCACACACATCCTCCTCAAGAGTTGAGGGAGCCTCGATGTAGTGGGAGGGTTATAACCCAACCTGCTCGTTTTTTGGGTTTAACAAAAACTCAAAATGTCATACTAGATGATAACATCAAGGATCTGTTGATCTATAAGTAGGAAATGATTGAAACGAACAAAGATGGATGGATTAAAGTCATGAATCAGGAAATGGAGTCTATGTACTTCAACTTCGTCTGGTCATTTGTAGATCAACCTTAAGGGGTAAAACCCATAGGTTGCAAATGGATCTAAAGAGGGGTGTAGATGGTAAGGTGTTAACCTTTAAGGCTAGATGAGTGGCACAGGGTTATACCGAGGTTGAGGGACTGAACTATAAAGAAACTTTCTCACCTGTTGCCATGCTTAAATCTATCTAGATTCTCTTGTCCATTGCCACATATTATAATTGTGAAATATGGCAGATGGACGTCAATACTACCTTTCTAAATGGTAATCTTGATGAGACCATTTACATGAATCAACCAGAATGATTCATTAAACAAGTACAAGAGAAAAAGGTTTGCAAACTTAATCGATCTATTTATGGGTTGAAACAAACATCTCAATTTTGGAATATAAGATTTGACTCTATGGTTAAATATTATGGCTTTAATCATAATGTTAATGAACCTTGTGTTTACAAGAAGATCATCAATAATTCAGTAGCATTTTTTGGTTTTGTATGTGAATGATATCCTACTCATTGGAAATGATGTAGGTTTTTTGATTGACATTAAGAAATAGCTAGTTGCTCAATTCCAAATGAAAGATTTGGGTGAAGCACAATTTGTTTTAGGATCCAAATCATTAGGGACCATAAGAACAAAACACTAGCCTTGTCTCAAATATCGTACATGGACAAAATACTTGTCAAGTTTCAATGCAAAATTCCAAGAAAGGTGTATTACCTTTCAGACATGGAACTATTTGTCTAAGGAACAATGTCCTAAGATACCTCAAGAAGTTAAGAAGATGAGACGAATTCCCTATGCATTTGTCGTAAGTAGCCTATGTATGGCATGTTGTGTACTAGGTCGGATATTTTCTATGCAGTAGGAATAGTCAGTGGATATCAGTCCAATCTAGGATTAGATCACTGGACGACGATTAAAACTATTTTCAAGTATCTTAGGAGAACAAGCAACTATATGCTTGTGGATGGTGCTAAGGATTTGGTCCTTATAGGATATACTGACTCTGATCTTCAGATTGATAAGGATTTAAAGAAAGTTACATCAGGATCAATGTTCGCTTTTAACGAATAGGCTATAGTATGGTGTAGCATCACGTAAGGCTACATTGCTAGCTCTACCAAGGAGGCAAAGTATGTAGAAATTTGTGAAGCTGCTAAAGAAGCTATCTGGCTTAGGATGTTTTTGATAGATTTGGAAGTTGTTCCAAACATATCAATGTTCATCACCCTACATTGTGATAATATGCAAACTTCAAAGAGTCGAAGCCACAAAGAAGAAAACACATCGAGCGTAAATATCATCTCATCAGGCTGATTGTGCAATGAGGAGATGTGATCATTAAAAAGATCGCTTTGGACACAACATTGCTTATTCTTATACAAAAGCTCTCACAGCTAAGGATTTTTAGGGTCCTCTGGAGAGTCTAGGTCTATGGAATACGTGTCATCTTGTCTAGGGCAAGTGGGAGATGTTGGGGTATAAAGAATGCCCTAATTTATTGTATTGTACTTTATATTACATACTGTATTCCCCACTCACTTTAGGACAAGTGGGAGATTGTTGAATTTAGTGTCCTAAATCTCGCTCATCTTGTAGTTTGTTGTATTTAGTGTAAAGGAAAATTATTTATTTAATAAATTAAATAGTATTTTATTTGACCTTAGATAGAATTAACTCAATCTAATAAACTAAGATCCAAGGTTATTAATGAAACTTGAACAGTATGTGGTAGACATACGAGTGAATCGTCTTCAAGTAATGACCTAAAAGGTCTGTAGTTAATGGTTAAGGTTAGGTGTCTTATCCTGGTGATACTGCGGATATGGCTCTTGTAAATTATACAAACAATATGATCCATATTGTTCACGTAGAGGTATGTGAATGGGGTATCCTATATAAAGAGTTTATATAAGACCGGACTACGAAATGATTAGTTTCTCTGTATAACACAGTTGATTGAAGAAACTAACTTTTTCACTAGGATGTCCATAGGTAACTTGACCCTAATCCTGAATGAGGTGTGAACTTCTGTCAATTAGGGCAAACCTTTGATTTTTATGGGGTGAGAGTGGTCTTTTTGCTGACTCAATATACCTACCATTTTGGGGTTTTATCCAAGTAAGGAGCTAGGAATACAACTACACAAGATGAAATTTACTTTTTCTCGTAAAAAGGTAAAGTAGATGAATTGCTCTCTTAATAGCTAATTTCGGGTCTTCAACAATAAGGTCTTACCCTCTCATTTGGCCGAGAGGGATAGTTTATAGTTAGACTATGAATTGTTTGTTCATTAGAGGAATCAGTGACATTTATGCCATTGAGCATCGACTATGGCACCGTGCATCGAGTATGCCATCGAGTATCGTTGAGTATGGCATCGTGCATTGAGTATGACATTGAATATGGCATCGTGCATCGAGCATGCACCAAAATACCATCGAGTACCATCGAGTATGGCATCGTGCATCGAGTATTGGGCAATGGCTGAAAATCCAGTTTCTTTTGCTCGACCTTCTTCACTTCTTTCTTCAATTACAACCTAATTGAAACTCTAATGCCTCTGATTGATTTATAGACACTTAATCACACATTAGGGCCTATCAATCAAGAACCAATTACAAGAATTACAAAATAATTGAAGAGAAAACAATGCCAAAACTCAGAAAAACCATATTAGTTCACCATTTTCATACAACTTATGAAAAATACCCACCAAGCCAAAATTAACTCAAATTGAATGCTTAAATAATGCTTTGGTATCAATTGTTGGTTTACAGATACATGCAGTGGATGAAAATAGGATCATTAAGCATTCTAATTTATTAATTTTGACATCAAAATAAGCATGGTCACAGAGAATTAAGAGGGTTTCAACACATACCTTTGAAGAATCTCTTGAATTTTGATCTTCAACTGCAATCTCCTTTTCCTTTGGTTGTGAACCACCACAAGGTCTTCCCTACTATTCTCTTGAATCCTTAGATTGAGTTGTGGGACTCATAACAAGCTTGAATTAGGAAAAAAAATGGAGAGGAGGTCACTGGTTTACCAGAATTTCTCAGAAAATTCAGTCAATTGTATGGGAGTCTTTTAGCTGAAGCTTATGTCATATATCCTGGAATATCATGCAATCCAATTGCATCAAACTCTGTCAACTTCCACTCCAACTTTTGGTAGTGAGAAGTGAATAAGGTACTTGGTTAGAAAGTGGAAAAATCTCACTTTTGGTTGGTTTTTCCAATTTCCAATTTTTCATTTTTTTATTAATTTTGAATCCATTTTCAAAATCAAATATCATTTTCAGTTTTTTACTTTTATAATTAAAACTAAAAATTTATTAATTTTACAAATATTAATTCAAAATTAATTTTTCTAATAAAATTAATAATTAATAATCAATTAAACAATTTAATTAATTCCAATTAATTTAATATCAAATATTAAATTAATTAATCACTAATTCCACTACCAAGAATCCCTATTCATGAAATTAATATTTAAATCATATTTAAATATTAATCGATTCTCCAATTCTATTTAATTCCAAAACTAAACGTATAATTATATCACATATAATTATTAATTCCCTTAATTTGAATTTGAATGTTTCAATTCAGCTTATCATGCTATTCTAAGGCTAATCCGTTTGTGAGCAAGTAGGAGACCTAATGGACCTACAGATCATGGGCACCAACGATTCGAGATTATTTGGTTAAACTCTTTACACCGAATTAACCCCCATTGGTTAACTACCGGGTCACGCAACTAAAACTAGAGTTGCATTTCCCTCACTATAGGTATATTGTGTTCACTCTATATAACCATGATTACTAAGTTAATCATTCACAATTTGTTCGTAATAACGGCTGGGTCAAAAGGTTATTTTACCCTCGAGATTACCTCTTGTTCCGTAAGTCCCACTGATCCTTTAATGAACAATTGGTTGTGATTCAATCATTAACCCGAGCCCCTCTCGAGCCAATGAGAGGGTGGGGCCCCTTGTTCAAGACCCGAAGTCACCATTCAAGGGAACAACCTCTCTACTATCCCTGAAAGCGGGTAGGAGTAAATTCTATCTTGCACCCTATGTCCCCAGCTTTCTACCCGTCTTACCCCTGAAATGGGAGGCTTATTGAGTCGATGCTATTGAGCCAAACCTCACCTATGCAAATCTAAGGATAATCCCGAATAAACAAAAGTTTATAGTTGTGAAATAGTCAGTCTTAAACAATAAACAACGTTATAAAGTAAGAGTGACTTATTTCTTGGTCCGATCTTATGCAAACTCATTGCACAGGACGCCCCCCACACCTCATGTCACTACATGTATGAATCAAAATCACTTCGTTTGTAACACTTTACAACTCCTTGTAACAACTACAGAATGGGTTGCATCAGATAGTGTTACCAGAATAAGGCACCCAACCTTATTCGTATACTATAGATCATTTTGACTATTTACTTGAACCTGATCCACTTTTATGTCTCCACATAAAGTTCAAGTACTCATGTAATAGTCATGGATCTTTTAGTTTATTGGATTTATTTCTAAAATGAAATAAGCAATTCATATATTCAATAACAACTTTATCGATTTACAGAATGAGTTTATTGTTTACAAACCATAAGTTTTAGGATATAAAACTCAACAATTTAATGCATAAGATGTAATTACTAGGGAAAAGGATAATTTTGATCCAACTGTAGTTACGAGCAATTTGTGAATGGTCAACCTACTGTTGATTGGGTTATATCCAATGGACACATAAATATATCTACAGTGCGAAGAGTACAATTGTTAGTCTTTAATGGAGTGACTGACAGTTAATGACTGTTGATTAATCCGATTAAAGAGTTTAGTTGGTTAATCTCGTATCATTGGAGCTTCTAATCTGTAGGTCAAATATGTCCCCTTGTTAGTCACTAAAGACAGAAACATGGAACAATCAGTTTTGGAATAATTTGAATTGTTCAAATTATTTATGGAAATTTGAGTAATTAATTATATATTAATATGATTAATATAATGTATGATGTATATCGATACATTATAATATAGTTTTAATTATAAATCATTTATAATTAAAACTATATAATATGTGAGAGAAAAAATTATTTAAATGTGATTCAAATATTTTTAATAAGTTTTATAATTAAAACTATATAATATGTATGAATTTGATTCATATTTAAGAATATAGGTTAAAAGATCAAGTTTTTTTATAATGTGATTATTGATGCATATAATTTACAAACATTCTGTTAATATTAGGTTAATCTTGTCTATTTAACATTAAAATAATATTAATGAAAATTAAATAACTCCCCATTAGGAGAGTGATTTCAAAAACGTGGGGAGTAAGGGAGTTAGTAACTCCCTCTTTCTCCCCTTCATATTCCTCTTCTTCTCTGCGTGGAAACAGAGTGGTGAACGCAAGGGAAAAAGAACTTTTTGCATTTTTTAGGCTCTCTCTCTCACTCCCTCTCACAAATTTCCCTTTGTCAAAACTCACAGAAACCCACAGAATAACAAAGACTCCATATTGGCTATGTTCTTATTAGGTAGAACGATTTCTGGTTTTTCACAAAAGGTTTGATCATGACCTTAGAAGAGACATTTTGTGATGGATTTGGATTTTCTACAAAGGTAACATTTCTTAATCTCAAATTTTTCTACCATGAAAAATCCCTATACTTAGACTAAATTAGGTATCTATAAAAATCATATTGGTTTTTCCAATCCCAATTGAAAGACAGAACAATTAATCGCTTCCGCATTGGGAATTCAATCCCTTCAATTAAAAAAGCTACTTAATCGTCCTAATTAACTAATTAGTCCAAAGTGAATTGACGAAAAGCATGTGAGTCCAAATTGACCTAACTGCATTAACATCCAGGGGAAAGTTAAGTTGAATATTTAATATTCAAGTGCCCAACCAAATATTTGTTTGATTCAATCCTAGGTTGATTAGAACAATATTTATCACTATCGAGTCACAAGCTAACCTAACCTATTGCCTCTTGCAGATTAACATATAATTATGTCACGTATTATACATTAATCTAAAGTAGTAGTCTTCATCCTATCCGAGATTCCACCTAAAAAACTCAAAAAGTTTATCAATCAAATGTGCTATTAAAATAAGTTAAATTTGTTATTTCAGTCTAAGTATTAATCTAGCAAAAATGTAGTGGGACAAGCCGTTAAGACAATTAACCAAAAATGATACTATTTGTGAAAGATGCAAAACTTTTTGTATTATTCTGACAATTAACTCGAATATACAAAAGTTAACCATACACTAACAACAAAGACTAAGTACATAGTTTGTATTCGAACATTTAAAGGTATGTGGATTATAGAATAAGTCTCAAAATACAAGGAAGGAAAATGGTATTTTAACATAAAAAACAATGAATGAATTTTTTTATATGGAATTGAAATAGTTTAGAATATTTTTTAATTTTTTATCATTTGTTTTGAAAGAACTAATAACATATAAAGAAATTCTGGGAAGGAAAAAAGACTATTAACGTGGAAATCTTGTACACTCTTCTTTTGTCGTTGTAGGCTTTCCATGGACTCGAGGACTTGTCTATTGGCCAACTTCTCAAGTCTGATCTCGTTCTTCGAGCTAATCTGTATGTGGGTGACTCGCACTGCCTATGTATAATCCAACTCTTATGTATAATTTAATCAAACACGAAAAAAATAAAATAAAGGTCACGTCTCTCCTATAAAGAATTGTTTGGAGTGCTGAATTGTGATATGATGTTTGGAGTTCATATGTTATATCATATATCTATGGATTTTATATATCTGTATTTGAAGTGCAAAGTTATTTGGTCTGAGTTCATATGTCGGTATTTGAGGTATTTGAATTCATATGTTTGGGTATCTTGTGAAATTTTTGGACTCTAAATAATCTGTTTGAATGATAACAATTTTTGTTTGAAATTTTTGTATTCAATAATTATGTTCATCTTTGTATTGAATAAAATATGGATTGCAATTTTTTAAAATTTTTTTAAGTTTTCTTTCTTTTTCTCTTTCTTTCCTTTTTCTTTTGCTTCTTTTTTTGGTAATGAATAACAATTGGCGCACTGTGTCACAATCGCTCTTTTGGAAGTTTCTCTTAGCGATTGTGCGGCACTTGTTCCCGCTCACGAACAAGCCAGCCAACTCGATTACGGACTGCCGATGGCACACCGGGTGCCTCTTTCAACCTCCACCCCCGTTTTAAGGAAAACGGTTTTAGAAAACGGGTTTGGAGAAAAGGTTTTCGTAAGAAGATTTGTGAGTGTGTATAAAGAAAGAAAGATTGTAGTAGACTAGAAAGCAATAAGCAACAACAACGGCTTTATAGAGTACTACTCCGGGTATGAGGAAATGATGGTTAGTCTTATCCCCATATAGTGCATTCTGAACAAAAAGCCAACTGGCCCCCTTGCATATGCAAAAGGGCGAGTGGTCACTTACAATGAAAATGTAAAGAAAGCAAGCTAACTAAACTAATACAATACAGGACATGAAAATATGCTAGAAGGGGGTTGGATTGGGCATGCGGCCATGGGCAACAGGCCCTGGACAAACATGACCGTTACACACTGCATTTCTTGTATGAATATAGTTAAATAAAATGAGAAACCAAAGAGAAATCAAAACTTTCGATTCCTAATTTTTTTCCATGAATTTCATCATCTTTTCCTTTTTCTTATTCTTTTTGTTGTTACTTTATATTTTACTCTGTCATGAATTGTTTTTAATCGAATCTTCTCTATCATCTTAGTAGCCAATAGAATATCACCACATTTCTTCAACAATTTCAATTTCATTTTCTCCAAATTTAGAGGATCATAAGAGAATAATTCCCCATTTTTCACATTTTCTTGCTAGAAAATGTTCCAGAAAAAAAAATCTCCATTTTTTGGTTTTTTTTTTTATGTGTTACATACTACTCAATTACATACATACTTTTCCAAATATTATTAACACACATTTGATATGTGTATTTAATTAAATAAAATATATTTTACAAACTTCTATGTATAAATATTGAACTTAATGTAGACAAAATACGATTATTTATATAATCAACAACCCTACAACATACTTTAACAGTCATCAGTCTTATCATTTTTGCTGGAACTTATGGTTATCCAAGATGATTATCAAATATGATTTTTGTTAGAGCTTATGGTTGGAGGTGGTTGTTGGAGCTAAAAGTTGGCCGCATGAAGATGGTATTGGAGTTGGTCGTTGGACTTTGTTTTTTAGGTGGCTTTCGGACCCTAAGTTGGTCTTCAGAGTTGATGATCAAAGATGATTTTCGTCGAAGTTTGTAGTTGGAGCTGGTTGTCGGAACTCAAAGTTGGTTCCATGAAGGTGTCAATATGGGAATTAGTTCCAAAGTTTTTATCGTCGGAGGTGGTTATCGAAGCCCGAAGTTGGTCGTTGGAGTTGCTCCCTCGAAGGTGGTCATTGAAAGTGATTTTCACCAGAGCTTGTAGTCGGAGGTGGTTGTCGAAGATTGTTGTCGAAGCCCAAAATCGTTCATCGAAGTTGGTCGCAGGAAGGTTGTCGTCGAAGTTGGGTCACCGGAGTTGTTATCGAAGGTTGTTGTCAGAGTCCGAAATTGGTCATCAAAGTTGATCGCTGGAGTTGTCATCGAAGGTGGTGGTTGGAGCCTAGAATTGGTTCCCAAAGTGTGGCAGCAATAGTGCCAATAGTGGCTGATAGGTGAAGCATTGAAAACATTGGAAGAAAGGAGAGTTGGGGTGAGTTGGTAAAATATACCAACTCCACAAATATTAAAAGGTGGTTGATCGAACATTGAGTTGAGTTGTATATTATATCAACTCAATTCAACTCATGTTGGTAAACCAAACAACCCCAAATTACTTACTTCAAAGGTTGTTGAACAGAGTTATTTATTTTATCCTTCCTTTGACACTCGCCTCTGATTATGTGTAATGTTGGCAATGTTAAGGTGGTTGCAGGGTGTAACGGTCATGCTTGTCTAGGGCCTGTTGCCCATGGCCGCATGCCCAACCCAACTCCCTTCTAGCGTACTTTCATGTCCTGTATTGTATTAGTTTAGTTAGCTTGCTTTCTTTACATTTTCATTGTAAGTGACCACTCGCCCTTTTGCATATGCAAGGGCGCCAGTTGGCTTTTTGTTCAGAATGCACTATATGGGGATAAGACTAACCATCCTCCTCATACCCGGAGTAGTACTCTATAAAGCCGTTGTTGTTGCTTATTGCTTTCTAGTCTACTACAATCTTTCTTTCTTTATTCACACTCACAAATCTTCTTACGAAAACCTTTTCTCTAAACCCGTTTTCTAAAACCGTTTTCCCTAAAACGGGGGTGGAGGTTGCAAGAGGCACTCGGTGTGCCATCGGCAGTCCGTAATCGAGTTGGCTGGCTTGTTCGTGAGCGGGAACAAGTGCCGCACAATCGCTAAGAGAAGCTTCCGAAAGAGTGATTGTGACACAGGGCACCAAATCGAACTCGACTCGATTATTTTCTTGATTTGTACATATTATCTTGCTCAGTTGATCAACCTAAAACCCGAGGCTCCCACTCTTTCCTTTTGGGACATACATTTTCCTATATCACTTCTCAATTTTCCTTGAATTTTGGCCCACCTATAAACTTTGGACTTTGTATGGGTAACCCCCAACAAAAACTTTAATGTACATTCCAAGTTTTTTTTCTTTAGTATATTTGTTTTGATCTTTTAATTATATTATCTTTTTTATTTAAACTTTTTTTTGTATATAAAGTGGTATTTCTTAAGTCTATGTATTAAAAAAATTAAACTAATATCATCCATATCATATATTCTAATGCATGGTTTATTATAATTTAGTATTCTAATTGGAATATATTGTATCAACGCATTAAAATTAGATTTACATGAACTTGTGGCCGAACATAAAATCCTAGGATGAAAGCGAGTATAGTAGTGACTCTATAGTTGGAATTCCTATACCACAAATGATACTAAAATAAAATAAAATAAAATAAAATAAAATGCAAGGCGACTGATCCCCAAACAAACACCAACAAATAATCTTCTCAAAATTCATGGAAGCCGCTTGGATGTTTGATCCTTCCTCATAAACTCCACCGCCTCCCTCTCCGTATACTCCTCCAATCCCTCTCCATCTTTTCCATTCCACAGCCCTTCCCCAGCTCCCTTTCCGGCGAAGTAGCACTCGGCTTTGATCACCACCGTCTCACCACCATTGCTATCTCCAACGACCTGAACCGGCAGGCGGTCGTAATGGGCAATGCTGGTTTCTTCCAACTCGTCGAGCCGAGCGACGCCATGATTGGACACAGCATAAAGCTCGCCGCGGACGGGGCGGCCTGAGACGGGGAGATTGATGAGATAAGGAATCCCATTAGGGCCAAGTACGAGTGGAAATGAGGATTGGGTTGAATAGTTGCCAAGAAAAACGGCGTCGTTATGGTTGATGAGTTCTTGCATTAGTTTGTGATTTGCGAAGCCTCTTTTGAGTGTGCCATAGGTGAAAATCCGGTGTCGTTTTGGCTCTTCTTCTTCCCTGGCCTTCGCCATTGCAATAAACCATTCAAACAAAATTTGGTCTAAAAATACTAAGAAATGGTTGGCATTATTTTAGGAGGTGGTTGAATGCAACTTTTATTCGTGTGGCTGTGAGTGCAAATTCATGGCTAATTCTTGGTAGCTATTTCTTCACAGTAATTATGATGATAAATACCATGGTAGAAAATGTCAATTCAAATTAAATGGATTGAAAACGTTGTTACTAGGTGGATCGAAATTAAAAATTTCCATGTTTTTAATCCATTTAAACCATATTTAAATACTGAAAAAGTCTAAATTGTCAAGTTACAAATATTTAAATAAAGAAATCCAATTATAAGTTTTTTTTTTTTTTTTTTTTTTTTTGTCGGAGAGAATAAGATTATAAGTTAAGTCATAAAATGAATATGTTCTCTAAAAAATTATAAAAGAGAATTACAATTTGAGAGGTCATTTCTAAGGTTCCCAACAAATACCTAATTTTAATTAGAGAATCCTTTTTATTTCGTTATTTTATAATATTATAATTCTTTACGTTGGTAAATAATTGATGTATTTGTAAACAATTTGATACTGATAAAAGAAATGTTACCAAAGATCGGTAGCTTTTTATATACTAGTGTTTCTAACACGTGCATTGCACGTGTGTATTCAAAATATTGAGTTATTTGTAAAGTATTATTCAATATGGTTATTTTTCAAAATTACTTAAGATTGATTTTATAAATCCATGTACCAAAAACAATATATATTTCTATAATATAATTTTTTTTCGTTGGTTAAATATTTTTTTATGGATTAATATTTGTCCCTAATGTGTTTTCAATTTTGTTTGCATGATGTCAGTTATTTTAAACCAATCTGACGCATAATACATAGTGAGAGAAAATTTTAGCGAAAAAATTTATCGAATTGATCATTTTCTAATTTCTTTAAATTATTAGAATTTGAAGAAATTTAATATTTTGAGTTGAATATGTATTATGTACCGTTTGTTATTAGTCAATTATAACATTTATGGATAATAGAAAGGAAAATTACTTCAAATTGTAAAACTACTGAAAATATTTACAAAATATAGTAAAAGTTTAGAACTATGAATGATAGATGTTGATAGTGCTGATAGGCTTTTATTAGAGTCTAACAATGTCACTGATAGACACTAATAGATCTATCAATGTCTATCGGTATCTATTATTAATAGTTCCAAAATTTTGATATGTTTTATAAATATTTTGATTCATTTTTCTATATTTAAAAGTAGTCCCAATAGAAAAACATTGTTGAAGAACTACCTAAATCTGAAAATGTATTAGGTAATAGAATTTAATTGAAAACACAGTCAAACTTTTATAATCGATTGTGATTTTTTTAACTCCACAAGACTTGAATAAAAAATTTATACAATTAATTTATATTTTAATTATAAAATTAAAATACACATGAAATAAAGAGAGGATTTCGTTGCAAAAGATGAAAACAAAGAATTGATTTGAGTTTAATGAAAATTGACAGCCATATTATTTCTTTCTTTACCTTAGCTTGAGTGCTCAATATATAATTTCTGTCACATTTGTTGCGTTATCGTATCAACAAAAATACGTTTCACTAGATTAAATCACATCTAACAACTCAAGTCATGTCACTTTTAGAATTGTCGGAACTCACTTTGATCATCTCACTACTCTTCAGTTAGGCATAGATCTCATCTTGCAGCATTCATGGATTGCATAAATTGTATCTCAACCTAAAGTTGATGCCTATGTAAATAAATTGATTTCAAGCCATACAGAGAGAAAAGGTTTGGTTGGATCAGCTTACAGAAGCTCTGAAAACAAATGGGAGGAAGCCGATAAATATTCAAACTACATTGTTATGCTTAGCATGGCTCAATATCCCTTATGTTAGAGTTGATGCTCTACATCTTGTGGGTCTTATAGTTTATAATTGTATTATACAAACACTTTTTTTATCTAATAAAATAAGAGGGATTTTATTTGACATTTAGTTGTATTAACCCACAAAAACCAATAAATTAAGATCCAAAGTTATATTCTGTAACTTAAACATGTATGTAGAGACATATAGGTGGATCATGTTTAAGTGATAACTTAGATGGTTTGAAGTAGATGGATAAGGTTGGGTACTTTATCCTAGTGACAGTACAGATACGACCCACTTTGTAGTTGTTATATTTGTTCTAAAGTGCTACAAACGATTTGATCTTGATCATTCATGTGGAGACATGTGAGAGGGGGTATTCTATACAAGGATTATGTATAAGACCGAACCGCAAAATAAATAATCTCTCTATATAACACCGTTGATAGATGAGACTTATATTTCACCAGAATGACCATAGATGACTTGAACTAAATCTTGAGTGTGTTGTGAACTCTTTCTTATGAAAACAGTCCTTTGATCTGCATGAGTGAGAGTTGCCTGTTTCATGACTCAATATGTCTACCATTTTGGGTATTCGTCCGATTAGGGAGTTGAGAACACAGCTACACAAGAGAACTTCACTCCTTTATAGTTAGAGAATGTAGATACATTGCTCCCTCAAGACCTGATTCTGGGGCTTGAACAATATAGCGTCACACCCTCTCGTAGCTCGAGAGGGGTTCGGTTATAGTTGAACTATAACTTATTGTTCATTAGAGGGATCAATAGTACTTAAGGAGTTAGAAGTAACTACAAAGGCAAACTGTAATTTTGACCTAGCTGTACTTACGAGCAATTTATGAAGGGTCGATGCACTATTGATTGGTTATATCCAATGGACTCGAATATATATATATATAGCATGAAGAGTGCAATTGTTGGCCTTTAGTGAAGTGACAAATAGTTAATGGAAGTTGATTAATTCTAATAAAGTGTTTAATTAATTAATGAAGTACCATTGGAGCTTCATTTTATATCTATCGGGTCCACTCATTAGCTCAATTGGGATTGATGAGAATATTTGAATTGTTCAAATTAATAAAGGGAATTAATTATATATGATATAATTAATATAAAATTATATGAGATATAATATATGTATATGATACATTATAATATAATGTTTTATTTCAAAGAAAAATAAATATTTGAATATGATTCAAATATTAATATGAATTTGATCTATAGGTTATGAGAGAATGATAAACTATAGGTTATATTATATGTGATATAATATGAACTATAGGTTATTTTTTATATTTGAATATATATATTATATGTGTGTAGTATGTATATGTATGTATGTATTAGATTAGTCATTATATATATTAAACTAAATTAAAGGTTTTTTAATTTAATAATCAAATTATTAGGGGGAGTTATTTGATAACCCCCACCTCATTTAACATGTGGAAGATGAAAGGTTGAGGTTTTTCATCTTCATCTTCCTCCTATATAACACCAAATTGGGCAGAATTTTGCTAATGTGGTTGTTGCGATTTTGCTTTAAAAAATGAAGAAATTCTTCCCTTTCCAAAATTATTCTTGAAGCCCACAAACTTTCAATGGTTCTCTACCCTTTGAGAATACTGAGGTCTCCAAGTGGTGGTGTCGAGTTGATTAGAAATTTGCTGTTGTGTTTTTGGGTGTTCATGATTGAAGAGCTCGTTATGTTTGGGAATTTGGAGAGAAATCATGAAGAGATTAGTTTTCAAGGGTATGTGATTTTTGGATCTCTATATCCTCTTTAATTTCTCTACAAAAGTATGCTTATTTTGTTATATAAATATTGTTTCCGTTCATTATGTTTTTCTTTATGATCTGTAAAATTAGAATTAGGATAAGATCGTTTACACTACGGGTACTTGCTTATCTTTTCAATTGTATCAAAGCAAATGTTTCTGTCCTAATTGTAATTTTCAAACGAAATAAAAAATGATGATGGGATTTTGATTCTGCATAGATGTATATTGAATATGGTTTGCTTGTTTGGATGTTTTTTGGATTGGTTTTAGAAGTTTTGTCATTCTTTTTTTATTTGATATATAAAGGCCCGTTGTTTTAGGCATATTTGTTTACTATCGAGTCTATATTTGATGTCTGTATTGACTGTGATCAAGAAGTTGTGGCTGGAAAACAAAGCAAGAATGGAGAATTACAAATGAACAAGCAAAGAACTACAAGCATTCTACCTTACAACATCAAGCTTCAGAGTTACAACGCTGGCATAACACTATAAGGCAGAAGCCTTAGTGTTGCAATGCTGCGCAGAGCATCGCAATGCTACGAACAACATAACAATAAACATTGAAAGGACGTCAGCGTCACAATGCTAGCGAAGAGCATTGCAACGCCCCAGATTTGAAGAGGCGTGTTTCAACTTCCAGTTCGGCGGCTCGGTTCAAGCGGTTCTCTTTAGTTTTTTTTTTTTGTAATGATTTAGTTTTAAATTTTGTTCATTTAATTAAATTAATATAATAGTTATATAAATTTAATTAAAAGTTTAAGAAGCTAATCTCAGTCCAAATTGATGCTTTTATTTGTGCATTTGATGTATGATTATTTTATTTTAATATATGTCATAATGTATATCATATAGAAAAATCCCACCATAGGATATACATATTTTCTTGCATCATTTTTTTTTAAATATAAATATTATATTATAAGATTGCATGATAAATTAAGCATGTTCATGCATCATTTATATTATAATTGTTATAATATATAGTTTAGATGTAATGATACATATATTTTTTCATTACTTTTATATATAACCGTTATGTATTTAATGTAATGAAAAAGGAATTGCATGCTAACATAGATTAAATCGAATAGTTTAAAATTGATTTCATAATAGACCTATGTTTAATAATTTTCTAATTTGTTTAGAAATAGGTTTAATCTTTTAATTTAGTTTAACAAGATTAAATTGATTTATTGACTAAAAGATTAAATTTGTAACAAATGTATCTATAAGGAACCTTTGTCTAAGGACATATTTGTCTAGGCTGGGGTATCTAAGCTGATAGCAACGAAACGTTCCTGCTTGGGAATTGACCTAGAAGGTGAATTAATAGATTTATTACAATCATGCAAAGAGTGATTCATGTTTGTTAAAATGTTTAACGAACATAAATTAACATTGTTAAATTATCCAATGCAAATGTTACTTTGGGCAAATTTGACAAACACTTAATAAAATTAATTAGTCAAATTTTCTAAGTTAATCAACCTTAGGTAAAATATTCACTGAGAGGAAAATGGGGTATATGATACTTCATTTTTCCTTTCATGTTTCTCCCTAAAAGTTCACACAATTAGATCTATGTTCGGCCTGGTGACAACTTTGCTTATGTCCCCTTACAGGTGGTGTTTGCATTGGTCAATAACAAGGTGAATGGAGACAATGTTTATAGTAAGTGGAAGAAGGAAGTGTGTCAACACATTTCACAGTCTCCTTCATTAGTTTGACGTAAACGTTTATGTTTGGCCTTGAGACACGTTTGCTTGTATTTCCCTACAGATGACATTTGCATGAATTTGTACTCAAGTTCCAAAAATAAATAGGATTGCTTTAGTTTTTGCTTTAATATTTGACATCAAATATGCAATCAATTTGATAATTTAACCCTTTTTATCATTTTAATTATTGTATTTATTTTTATGGTATTTCATTTATTTCTTTGGCCATAGATACCCAAACTATCCCTATCTTGAAAGTGGGCTTTCTTTTCTTACAAATTTTTATTTTTTTAATGAAATTCAATGATACAAAAAACTTTCATATTTTTTTTTTAACAAATGAAGTACAACCTCATTCACTTTGTTTGTACTTAAAAATATATTAGTATTAATTGTTAGTGACATTAGAGTTTGTACATTATTTAAAAAGATTTTCAATTGAGTGGTTTCAAAAGAAAAACTTATCAATATTAGTACCATATGAAGAGATATATAAACTATAAAGATGGAGTCTATTATGGAGAATTTTGGATAGGTAAAAAGATAAAGATAAAAGTGAAACCTGGAGAATTACCTAATCTAAAAAACAGACCCAAGACTAGCAGGAAAGGGCCCGAGAGAATTCTTTACAAATAGGGAGAAAAGGCAATGGGACCACAACCCAATTGGCCTGCTTCCGAGGTCGAAGCAATGAATCCTTCAGGAGTTGCCAATCTAGATTGATCCTCTATTATGAAACATCCCTAGTGGCCCAAGTCCAGACTCTAAGTGTCCGATTTCCAAACAGGTAAAGGAAGTAGATTCCTTACTCAAAAAGGGTTATTTGGGGCGATGAGTTAAAATATGATGTTCGGAGTCCATGTGTTTATGTTTGTGGTACAGAGTTGACATCATACGTTTGGGATATCTAGTGTAGTTTTTTGAATTCTAATTAATCTGGTTCTATGATTACTATTTTTATTTTGTAACATTTTTATTCAATAATTTTACCAATATTTATTTGAATAAAATATGGAATGCAAGTTTTTTCTTTTATTTTTTAAAGTTTTTTTTCTCTTTTTTTTGGTTAATGAATAAAAAATTGACCTATTACATTTCTTGCAAGAATATGGTTAAATAAACTGAGAAACCAAAGAGAAATTAGAACTTTTGATTTCTTATTTTTCTCAACGAATTTCATTATCATCATCTTCTTCTTTTTCTTCTTCTTCGTTCTGTTGTTGCTCTGTATTTTTCTCTGTTATGAATTTTTTGTTTAACTAAATATCCACCATCATCTTAATAATGAATGGAATGTCATCACATTTCTTCAATCTACTTTCAATCCCTCCAAATTTGGAGGATCACAAAAAAAACAAATCTTCAATTCTCACTAATTGTTGCAAAAAAAAATGTTACAAAAAAATCTCTGTTTTATGGTTTTTTTATTTGTTAGTGATAGGGACAACGACCCTCAATCTCTCTCTACAATGGTATGATATTATTCACTTTGGACATACACCCTCGTGGCTTTGCTTTCGATGTCACCCTAAAAGGCCTCATACCAATGGAGATAGTTCTCCTCCCTTATATACCTATGATCCTCCCATTATCTAACCAATGTGGAACTCTAGTCGTATTCTCAATAGTTACATACTTTCCAAATATTCCTAAGACCCATTTGACATTTGAATTCAATTAAATAAAATTATATTTTATAATTTTCTACATAAAAGTATCATCCTAAACATAGACAAAATACTATTATTTATATAATCAACAACCCTTACACTTTAACAATCATTAGTCTTCTAATAAGCGGATTTGTGGATCACATCATTTGTATCAGTCTTATGCAAACTCATTGCATAGGATGCCCCCACTCACATATCTCTACATGAATAATTTGTGGATCACATCATTTGTATCAGCATACAAAATGGGTCGCATCCAATATTGTTACCTATATGAGATACCCAATTTCACCCATATACTTATAGACTATTTAAGTTGTATACTATAATTTTATCCTATTTATGTCACCACATAAAGTTCAAGTATTCATACTATAGCCATGGATTTGTTTATTGGATTTTCATAATAGAATGCAATATCAACAATTTTTATTGAATAAAATACTCAATAATATTTTATTGATAAATGGAATGTTTAACATGAAATTTACGAACTGTGAGTTTTAGAACATTCCCAATAATCTTCCACTTGGACTAAATCTCCAGTGAGAATAAACATACAAATATATACAATGTTTATAATGTTAAAAAACATAGAGGAAAAACAATAAACTAGGGCATCTAAAATACCATAGATATTCTCCCACTTGCCCTATATTATGTTGTTCGTAGTCCTAGTCCAACTAGGTGGCCCTCGAACATTTTAACCGAGAGGGTCTTCATAAACGGATCAGCAAGGTTGTCTTTTGAGGCTATCTTCGTGACGATCACGTCTCCTTGGGGTACTATCTCCCTGATGAGATGGTACTTTCTTTCGATTTGTTTTCCACTTTTGTGACTCCTTGGTTCTTTCAAGTTGGCAACTGCATCACTATCACAATACAGATTGATTGGCAGGTGCATATCTTGAACTACTTCCAAATCTATCAGGAATTTGCATAGCCATATTGTTTCTTCAACGGTTTCACATGTAGCTATATATTTTGCTTCCATTGTGGAGTTAGTGATACAACTCTGTTTAATGCTTCTCCAAACCTATTGAGAGTGAAAACTGATCTTGAAGTAGATTTTCTAAAATCTACGTCAGTATGAAAATCAGAATCAGTGTATCCAGTAAAGATCAAATCCTTAGGTCCATACACAAGCAATGACTATGTCTTTGTATCATTGAATTTCATTAAATACTTGAAGATGTTTATTTTCCATGTGTTTATGTTCGGAGTCCATGTGTTTATTTTCCTTAAATACTTGAAGATGTTTTTGACAACAATCCAATGACTATGTCTTGAGTTGGATTGGAACCTGCTAACGATTCCAACTGCAAAGCATATGTCAAGACGTGTACACAACATTGCGTATATCAAACTCCAAATTGTAGATGCATATGGAATTCTTTTCATCTCCTCAACTTCTTGAGGCTTCTTAGGATACTATTCCTTTGACAAATGAATTCCATGTCTAAAAGGCAACATACCCATTTTGGAATTTTGCATATTATATCTTGACAACATCTTGTCAATATAAGATGCTTGAGATAGTGCTAGGGTTCTGTTCTTTCGATTTTGAAAAATTTGAACCCCTAGGACATATTGAGCATACCTCAAATATTTAGTTTAGAATTGTGATGCTAAACATCTCTTTACCTCAGCAAGGAAACTTGTCTCATTCCCAATGAGCAAGATATCATCAACATAAAGCACCAAGAATTCTACAGTTTTGTTGACTATTTTCTTGTATACACAAGGTTCGTCAATATTCTATTCAAATCCATAAGATTTGATCATAGTGTCAAATCTTATATTCCAGGATCTAAAAGCTTGTTTCAATCCATAAATGGATCGTTTAAGCTTACAGACTTTTTGTTCCTGCCCCTGTTCAATGAACCCTTCTGGTTAAGACTTAAAAATACTTTCATCAAGATGGCTATTCAGGAAAGCTGTCTTGACATCCATTTACCATATTTCATAGTCATAATATGCGGTAATGGATAGAAATATTCTTATAGATTTTATCATGGCAACTGGAGAAAATGTTTCTTCATAATCAACCCCCTCTCTTTGGGTAAAACCTTTTGCCATGAGTGTGGCTTTATATGTTTGCACCTTGCCCGTTTGGTCTCATTTTCTCTTGTAGATCCATTTATAACCGATAGGTTTAACCCCATGTGGTTGATCTACAAGTTCCCAGACAGAATTGAAGTACATCGACTCTATTTCTACGTCTATGCCTTTTATCCATTGTTCCCTATTAACATCTTCCATTGCATGTTTAAAGGTTAATGGATCCCTTAGTCCATCATCATGTATGATGTCTTGAGTTTCTGTTAAACCCATATACGTTCAGGTTGATTAAAAACCCTTTCACTACGTCGAGGCATACTTAACTCTTTAGAAGGACGTGATGGGACAACAAAAGTCATTGATAGACCAGCCTGATCAACAACTCTTGTTGATTTTTCTATAGTATCTTTGGTCTTTTGTTGTAATATTAGTTTACTGTGTGGCTGATGATTTTTAATATGATCTTCTTTCAAGAAGGTAGCGTTTTTCGATACAAACACTTTATCTTCTTGGGGATCATTAAACAATCCTCCATTTGTTGCTCAAGGGTATCCTACAAAGGGACATAATTTCGAATGTGTTTCTAGTTTCTTAGGATTTTGTACCAACACATGTGCTGGACATCCCCAGACTCGAAAATGATATAAACTACTTTTACGACCTTTCCATAACTCAGACGGTGATTCTGAAACACTTTTTGAGGGAACAATGTTCGAAATATATATCGTAGTTTGTACTTCATACACCCAAAAGGATTAAGGTAACTGAGTGTAACTCATCATTGATTGAACCATGTCTAATAAGGTTTGATTTCTCCTTTCTGCAATACCATTTTGTTGTGGTGTTCCAGGTGCTGTGAATTGGGATTGAATTCTATGATCTACTAAATAGTTTTGGAATTGTAAATCCATATACTCACCACCTCGATCGGATCGAAGTGTTTTAATTCTTTTACCTAACAAGTTTTCTGTTTCAGTCTTAAATTCTTTGAACTTTTCAAGAGTTTCAGACTTGTGACTCATCAAGTAAATATAGCCATATCTAGAATAGTCATCAATAATATTGACAAAATATTGATATCCACCTCAAGCTTTTACATTTATCGAATGACAGAAGTCTGAATATAAAAGTTCGAGAGGTTTTTTGACACGAAGACCTTTTTTAGAAAAATATCTTTTGGTCATTTTTCCTTTAAGACATGACTCACATGGAGGTAAAGAACTATCTTCTAACTGACTTAGATGATCGTTTTTAACCAATCTATCAATCTTGTTGAGATTAATGTGACCAAGTTTAAGATGCCAAAGATAGTTTAAGAGAAATTTTCCATCTTTTATTTTGAGTCTCAGTCATTTTAAATATCTCTATATTTAGAATGGCTTTTGCTCCGAAGCTATCTTTGAATGAGATGGTATTTCCGCTCAATGTGCATGTCGCGCTTATGACTACGAGGCTCACAGAAATTTGTCACAGCACCACTATTATCACAATAAATGATGATGGGCCTAGACATGTCTAGAACAACTTCTAGAACGGTCAGGAACTTCCTGAGCCAAACGGCCTCCTTAGTAGCTTCCACAGCCGCTACATACTTGGCCTCCATGGTGGAGTCAACGATGCACCCTTACTTGGTGCTTTGCCATACTACAGCCCCTCTGTTAAAAGTGAACACTGATCCTGAAGTGGACTTCCGAGAATCCTTATCAGTCTAAAAATCAGAGTCTGTGTATCCTGTAAGGATCAAATCCTTAGAACCATACACAAGCATGTAGTCCATCGTTCTCCGAAGATACTTGAGAATGTTCTTGACGGCTGTCCAGTGATCCTGTCCTGGATTAGACTGATATCTACTGACTATCCTCACAACGCAGCATGTAGGAGTATATTAGATGGTAGCAGAAGCAAGAAGAATCAATAAGCATTATAATTCATTAATTTTGGCTATAAATGAAGCATGCTCATACAATAATAAGAGGATTTGAAGTAATACCTTTGTAGAACCTTTTGAATCACGAATTCAACTGCAAATTTTCCCCAAATCTCATTCTGAACTACATCAAGATCTTCCCTACTATTCTCTTGGAGCTTTAGATTGATTTTTGGAACTCAAAATAAGCTTGAATAAAGGGAATTTGATGAAGAACTCACTGTTACACCCACTTGAAGAACACCTTTTTTCAACTTGAATTTTTCAGCAAAAGCCTAATTTATGCACGCCTCGATTCCACTTCCATCTTCTCTATTTATTACAGGCCATTCATGCAAAGAAGAAGGTTGCATGAGGTGCATCTCATACTTGGAAGATTGAATCAACAAATGGTGGGAAAATGTGTGAGCTACTTGTTTGTTAGTGGAGAAATCCCATATTTTAATTTTTGTATTTTTTTTTTTCCAATTTTTCTAATTTACAAATTGAATTTCAAAAATTAGTTTGATTTCAAAAATTGAAAATATTAAATTAATTTTACACAAATTCCACCTTCATAAATTTTATATTTAAATCATATTTAAATATTAATTAAATTCTCCAATTTTGTTTAATTCCAAAATTAAATGTGTAATTATATCTCATATAATTATTAATTTCCTTAGTTCTAATTTGAACGTTTCAAATTAACTTATCACGCTACTCTAAAGCTAATCCATTTACGAGCTAGTAGGGGAACCTTCTGGACCTACAGAACATGGGCTCCAACGATCCGAGATTAATTGGCTCAACTCTTTACACTGAATTAACCCCCATTCGTTAATTCATGGGTCACTCCACTAAAGTTCATAGTTGCACTCCCCTCACTGTAGGTGTATTATGTCCACTCGATATAACCATGATTAGTAAGTTAACCCTTCACAAGTTGTTCGTAATAACGGTTGGGTCAAATGTCTGTTTTGCCCCCGAGATTACCTCTTGTACCTTAAGTTCCACTGATCCTCTAATAAATAATTGATTTGTGATCCGATCAACAAACTGAGTCCCTCTCGGGCCAATGAGAGGGTGGGTTCCCTTGTTCAAGACCCGGAGTCAGCACTTAAGGGAACAACCTCTCTACTATCCTTGAAAGCGAGTAGGAGCGAATTTCATCTTGTACCCTATGTCCCAAGCTTTCTACCTGGTCTTACCCTTGAAATGGAGGTTTATTGAGTCGACGCTGTTGAGCCAACCCTCACAAATTTAAGGATAATCCTAAATAAACAGAAGTTCATAGTTAGCTCAGGATTAAGGTCAAGTTACGTAGGTCATCGCTTTGAAATAGTTAATTTATAACAGTAAACAATGTTATAAAGTAAGAGTGACTGATTTCGTGGTCCGTTCTTATACAAACCCATTGCACAGGACGCCCCCGCTCCTCATGTCATAACATGTACAAATTGAGATCATATCGTCTGTAGCATTATACAACTCTCTGTAACAACTACGGAGTGGGCCACATCTAATAATATTACCAGAATAAGGCACCCAACCTCATTCATATACTATAGATCATTTTGTTTATTTACTCGAACATGATCCACTTCTATGTCTCCACAGATCAAGTACTCATGTAATAGTCATGGGTCTTTTAGTTTATTGAATTTATTTCTAAAATGAAATAAGCAATACATATTTTCAACAAAAAATTATTGAATTTTCAGAATAAGTTTTATTGTTTATAAACAACGAGTTTTAGGACATAAAACCCAACAAACTCCCACTTGAACTAAAACTCCAGTGGTAACTTATATATCTAAATATATAAAACTGAGTTTTTCAGTTTACAGAGAAATAAAATAAATTAGAGCATCCAATATCCATGGTTTACCATTCGACATCCCATATCTAATTTTTCTCCCACTTGCCCTAAGTTATTAACCTGATTTTTCTAGTCTTACTAGAAGATTCTCAAAAGCTTTAGTCGAGAGAATCTTTGTAAACATGTTAATGTAAAATAGACTTCTTATTAAACTATATGGGAAATGCATCTTATTCTCAATAATGACCAAGAAGACATATTTGAAGGAACTCTTATTCAAGAGTACCTATGAGCGGAAGCGGATATTTCCAATTCATTGTGACAGAATTACAGCATATACATTCAAACATACTTTCATAATGCTAAAGGGATCAAGAAATCATACTAGATGAAGATTCTTCTTCACAGCGAGTCTGAAGCCCAACCGTCTACCTCGAACAGTCACCGCTCGGACAAAAGAAACGGAGAAGACAACACCACTCAGAATCCTTAGTATTCTTAGAGTGAAAATCCAAAGTGTGGGATTTGTTCAAATTTGGTAAAGGGAAGAAGGAAGAGAGATTGTATACAACAATCAAGCAAGTGAGAGATTCAGTCATCTATCGCATAAACAATATACTTGATCGTTTAGGTGAAATATACGATCGTGTAGTAAAAGTAAGTGATCATCTAAACGATCGTGTAGGAAAAGGATGAGTGGTCGTCCAAGCGATCGTGTAGGAAAAACTAAGCGATCGTCTATACGATCATTTAGTAAATATCAGGAGTTAAACGATTGCTTAGGAAAAAGGTAAACGATCATTTAGATAATAGCGTGCGACGGTGTAAACAGTATACAATCGCTCAGCAATATCGTATATGTAAGCAATCGTGCACTCACTTTCGTATAGGCACTGATTTTCTAAACGATGACACTATCTTTTTCACAATATCCGCGCACATCGAGATCAACACACCGTTTGCTATTTATAATGCACTCATCCGTTATTTAGAACGAAGAGGCGCCTTCCCATTTCCTTTATAACCATCCAATGAATGTGATCTTATCACATTCATAACTTATAAATTAATATCATATATTAATTATAATATTTTTCCTCTACTAGATATAAATCATATTTATATCCAATTTTCTCCAAATTAATGTATCTCATACCTAAAGTTAACTATATCATATTTAATTAACTCGTTCAATTATATCATATATAATCGAACACCCTCTTGTCAATTTCAACATTTTAAATTGACCCAAAAACTGACTCTCAACTTGTATCCAAGCTACCAAGGGGACCTTATGGACCTATGGCTCGAAGCTCCAACGGTACATGAATAGCTGACTAAACTCTTTAGTCACGATATCCACCATCTGTTAACTGCCAGACATTCCACTAAAGACCGGCAGTTCAACTTTTCTTGCCATAGATATATTTCTATGTCCATTGGATATAACCAATCATCAATACGATGACCCTTCACAGATGCTCATAATTACAACAGGCCAATTTACCATTTTGCCTTTGTAATTACATCTTCCTCCTTAAGTACCATTGATCCCTCTAATGAACAATACGACATAGTCCTACTATTTGTGAACAACTCTTGGGCCATGAAAAGGTGCATGGCGCCACATCATTCAAGTCCTGGAATCAGCCCTTAGGGGAGCTATCTATCTACTTACCCCTGCCTCGAGAAAGGAGTGAATTCCATCTTGTAAAGCTGAGTTCCCCGCTCCCAAATCAAATGAATCCTCAAAATGGTATATTTGAGTCAGCGTTTTGGTCGTTCGCACAAATGCAAATCAAAGGGTTGCCCTCAATGGTAGGAGTTCCCAACTCACTCAAGATTGAGGTCATGTTACCTATGGTCATCCTAGTGAAGTGAAGTCTCAGTTATGAATGGTGTTATATAACGAGACGTTAACACTTTGTGGTCAGATCTTATACAAACTTTTTATATAGGACAACCCCGCTCGCATGTCCCCTACACGAATGATCAGGATCGGAACATTTGTGACAAGTCACAACACTTGTGACCATTCTACAAAGCTAGTCGTATCCGTAGCGTTACCAGGATAAGGTTTCCCTTTTATATCCATATACTACAAACCATTTTGGTTATCACTCAAGACATGATCCACTTGTATGTCACCATATACATGCTTAAGTTACATACAGATAACCAGGGATATTAAGTTTATTGATTTGTGGTAAAATCTTAATGTTCAAAGTCAAGTAGTGAAGTAAATATCATTTATATTATACATCACAAGTGTTCATACAAAGTTGTTTATAAACTAATGGACACGAGACTTTAGGGCACAAACCCTAAAAATTTCCCACTTGTCTTAAAGCGAAGTGGGGAGTATAAGTAAACAGGCACAAAACAATAAACTAGGGCATAAAAACCTAGTGCAACAAAATCTCCCACTTGCCCTAGTCCAGCCGCGAGTGGTCCCATAGACCCNGCGAAGTGGGGAGTATAAGTAAACAGGCACAAAACAATAAACTAGGGCATAAAAACCTAGTGCAACAAAATCTCCCACTTGCCCTAGTCTAGCCGCGGGCGGTACCGTAGGCCCATGCTTTGAAGGTGACCCTAAAACACTGTAGTCGTGAGAGCCTTCGTAAACGAATCAGCAACAGATTTCTCCGAGGCGATCTTCGTGACGATCACGTCACCTCGATGCACTATCATGCAGATCGACTTTAACATAGAAATATGTGAGAAAGTCTTCTCATAGTCGACTTCCTCCTCCTGGGTATAACATTTTGCCACACATTGAGCCTTGAAGGTTTGCACTTTCCCATCAGCACCCCATTTGTGCTTGTAGATCCATTTACAACCTATAGATCTTACCTCATTAGGCTCATCTACAAGATCCCATATCGAGTTAAAGTACATCGACTCCATCTCGAGATTCATGGCTTTGACCCATTCATCCCGGTCAACATCCTCCATTGCCTTTTTATAGGACAACGGATCCTCAACGTCGCCATCTATCACCATAGCTAGGATTTCTGTGAAACCCAGATAACGATCAGCCGGGTTCGTAACCCTTCCACTACGTCGAGGTTCCTTCAACTCTTGAGGTGGAACCGATACCAAATGAACTATCATCAACAATTCTGGTTGATAAAGTAGGTCCTTCAACAACTCTTGTTGAAGCTTCAATAGTTTCTTTGGAAAGTTCACTAAACATGACTTTACTACGTGGACTGTGTTCCCTAATATGATCCTCTAGGAAAGTAGCGTTCATGGAAACAAACACCTTGATTTTGAACGAATCATAAATGTAACCTCCTCGTGTACCTTTAGGGTAGCCTATAAAGAGACACAATCTTGATCGTGATTCCATCTTCTTGGGATTTTCCTTAAGCACATGTGTTGGGCAACCCATATGCAAAAGTGACGTAAACTAGCTTTACGCCCGTTCTACAACTCCAGAGGTGTTCTTGCAACACTCTTAGAAGAAACAAAGTTGAGAATGTATACCTCAGTCCCCACAGTGAAACCCCAAAATGACTCTGGTATGGAAGCTAACTCATCATCGAACGAACCATGTCCTCGCTCGCATGTCCCCTACACGAATGATCAAGATCAGATCATCTATGACAAGTCATAACACTTGTGACCATTCCACAAAGCGGGCCGCATCCGTAGTGTTACCAGGATAAGGTTTCCCTCCTATATCCATATACTACA